>NW_018164919.1:258444-260430 GCF_001263595.1 Phalaenopsis equestris
TATATACACAAACAGAGACACACACACACACACACACAGATATATATATATATATATATACATATAAACATACATACATATAAACATACATACATATGCATATATCTATATTGATTTACATACATATATGTATTTTATTTTATTTTATTTTAAAGGTGAAATTCATATTTTTGGTGAATTAATATTTGGTCAACGGGCACCAAATATCGATTCCCCCAAAAGGTTGAAAATCCTGGTGTGCTTGCTACTGATTCGAAAAGCCCGCATCCGGGATTCGAACCCCCGACCCGAGGGACTTATGCCATAGGCCGCACCAATGAGCCAAGTCATTCGCAGAATATATGCATATGTATATAGATGTACATAAATATATGTATACATATATGTACACACACACACACAGACAGATCTGACAGACAAAGGAGGAAAGTAGTGCAATTAAGGAGGGCTCACTAATACCAAAGAACCAACTTGACTATGTCAAGCCCCTTAGAATAAGGATTGAATCTAACCAGGTGCAAGCCACCTAAACAACGGACCAAAGCTAATTAAGTGACCAAAGGAAAATATGTTGAGATTTTCATACCTATTTTACACTATTTTTGATGAAATTGTACTTTAAAAAAAATATTTTTGATGTTTTGTTACAGATATGATGAAGTATAGTCATTGGAGCAAAAAAATGCAAAAAGGAGCGAATTTGGAGCGAAAAGGACCGAAATGTGAAGAATTGAACTAGGGCGCCGACGGCAAGCCCAACAACTTCGACGGTGAGATTTTTTCGAGACTCCAGACAAAGAATTTAGAAGGCCCTCCGACGGCACCCTTGAGGCCGCCGACGGTTAGAAGGCCCTCCGACGGCGCCCTCTAGGCCGCCGACGGTGAAATCGGTGGTTATTTCAAAAAGTGCATTGAATGTGGACGATTTTTGGAGGGATGCTTAGGCAACTCTTGGGAAAACTCTTCTACATCGTAGGATTAGTCAACTTTCTTTATGTCTGCACAAAAGAGTAAGGAATAGGCATGCTTCTACTTGGTACAATACAGTTTGAACTGAATCACTTTATTCATTCACTATAACTTCTTGACAAGGAGAATGATGTTTTCTTATATATTGAATATCACATTAGAAACTTTATTAGTATAATTAGTTATTTAAGAATTATTAAAATTACATATTTATTTTAATTGCCTATTAGTGACAGATAAGTAATTTGAATTATATTGTTGTGATTAAGTATTGATTTTTTAAAATCTTAGTTCGTAGTTCTAATATTACTCCCTGTAGGATCGGTATCTAGGATTCTATTGGAGCCCTATATTACTTGAACGATGCGTATACTTGCGTTGATAAGTGTGACTACCATTATTGAATATTTTATATATACATCTTTATCGAATCTATAACCGTTATTAAGTTTTTGGTGTTGTTGTTGAGGAATTAAATCTCCTACCAGCAGTATTAAATACTTGTATTTTTAAGCATATATAAAATTGTTGTCAAGTTTTTGGCGCCGTTGCCGGGAACTAAACAAGGATCATAATTAGAGTAACGGACAAATTAGGACTATTAAAAAATTTTTACTGTAATTGCAACTTATTTTCATATTGAGTTAACTATTTTTCTGTGTACTGATTTCAATTGTATGCATAAATTTGGGCCTGAAAATCTTATACCCTATGATTCAGAATTAGAACGCACTGTTAGAAAAATTAGAAGACTGATAAGAGAACCTAGAAATTCTGACACAATGGAAAATAATGTGAACAATCAAGGAATAGAAAATGAACACCAACCTAGACCTGTACGAGATTATGCAAATCCTACAGCAGATGAAATTCACTTATCTATCCAAAATCCTAATGTAGCTGCTAATTCATTTGAGCTTAAATCTGCTATTATCCAAATGGTACAAAACAATCAATTCGTAGGTACACCAAATGAAGATCCTAATTTACACCTCGCTAGTTTTTTAGAACTGTGTG
>NW_018164919.1:261182-262066 GCF_001263595.1 Phalaenopsis equestris
TTATGAGACATTAAATGCGATTAATAGACCCAATAACCCTTATTCAAACTATTATAACCTAGGTGGGAAGAATCATCCAAACTTTAATTAGAATAACAATTCTTCTACAAATCAATAATGGGTGAAAAACGCAGTGAGCCCATTAGGACTCATTGTTTTAGATATGGAGGAAGATAAAAAAATACCTATCATTTTAGGGAGACCGTTTTTAGTTACTGGAAAAGCTATGATAGATGTTCAAAAGGGAGAATTGACTAAGAGAGTTAACGATAAAGAAGTGACTTTTAACAGTACGAAATCTATGAAACACCCTTCTGTTGAAAGAGATAATGAATATTTGCGCCTGGAAATTAGTGAACATCTATTGAATGAGCATTTTAAAGAACATTTTGAAGAGAAAGAACAATTTAAAGATAGTGATGAATTTATTATGGACGAAATAAAAAATGAAGAATTAGAATATGTTCAGGGAAGATTTGAGATGTTGGATATTACAGAAAATGTTGATAAAAATCTAGTTCCGTCAATTATAAAACCACTTGAACTTGAGTTGAAAATATTTCCTAACCACTTGAAGTATGTGTTTCTAGGAAACTCGTCTACACTACCTGTTATTACATCTTCAGAATTAAATGATTTGCAAGAGCTAAGACTGTTGGATAAATTAAAAAGATATAAGAAAGCTTTTGGTTGGACCTTAGCTGATATTAAGGGAATCATGCCTTCGATCTGTATGCACAGAATTATACTAGATGAACAATATAAACCAAAAGTTGATCCATAAAGGAGATTAAACCCAATGATGAAAGAAGTAATTAAGAAGGAAATTTTGAAATGGTTGGACAATGAAATTATATATCCTATTTCAGATAGTGCTTGGGTAA
>NW_018164919.1:262126-262858 GCF_001263595.1 Phalaenopsis equestris
TTGGTGGGGTGGTTTATTTGCATATAATAAAAAAAAAAAACCCCTGCCACAAAGAAAGATCACTTCCCTTTACCATTTTTAGACCACATAGTAGATAGACTTGGTGGGCACAAATATTTTAATTTTTTAGATGAATATACTGGTTACCGTCAAAGTCCTATTGCTCTTGAGGATCAATAAAACATAACATTTACTAGTTATTTTGGAACTTTTGCTTTTCGAAGAATGCCTTTTGAATTATGTAATGCACCTGCAACATTCCAGAGATGTATGATGTTTATATTTCGGAAGTTAATTGATGATGGATTGGAAGTATTTATGGATGATTTCTCTGTATTTGGAACATCATTTGATGCATGCTTAAATTATCTTGAAAAATTTTTGGAGTTATGTGAAAGAACTAATTTAGTTCTAAATTGGGAGAAATGTCAATTATGGTTGTAGGAGGAATTGTGTTAGGGCATAAAATTTCAGAAAATGGTATGGTAGCAGACCCTGTAAAAATTCAAGTTATATCTAAATTAACACCACCTACTAATGTAAGAGAGGTTAGGAGTTTTCGTGGACATGTTGATTTTTACAGGTGTTTTATTAAAATTTTTCAAAAATTACTAAACCTCTATGTCAACTTTTAGAAAAGGACAAGAAATTTGAATTTACTGAAAACTGTTTAAATGTCTTTGAGTTATTAAAGAAAAAATTAATCACAACCCCTATTATAGTTTCACCTAA
>NW_018164919.1:263814-265052 GCF_001263595.1 Phalaenopsis equestris
GAAAAGACTGTAAACCCTAGTAGAGTAGATTGGTCCACTAAACTGGATACCGCATTATGGGTTTACAAGACTGCTTATAAAACTCCTATTGGAATGACTCCTTAAAACTCCTATTGGAATGACTCCTTACAGACTGATTTTTGGAAAAACTTGTCACTTACCAGTAAAATTGGAGCAGAAAGTGTATTGGGCGATTAATGAATTCAATTATAATTTGAAAGATGCTGGTAAGAAGAGATTGTTACAATTGAATGAATTGAAAGAATTAAGAAATGAATCTTATGATAACGACATAATTTATAAGGAGAAACTAAAGTTATGGCATGATTGAAATATTAACTAGAAGGACTTTGAACTAGGACAAGAAGTTTTGCTTTATAATACAAGCAAGGCTGAAGTGAGTCCCTGGGAAAGTGAAGTCTCGTTGGTTAGGAACCTTTACTGTGAGTCAAGTTTATACTTACGGAGCTGTTGAAATTGAAGATCAAAAGACTAGAAATAGATTTAAAGTAAATGGACACATATTAAAACCGTATTTTGAAAGTAAAAGACCAAATTTTAAAGAGGTTTTAATGATCAGTCAACCTAAATAATACCTGAACTCATTTGTAATTTGAATTATAATTAAAGAGGTTTTAATGATCAGTCAACCTAAAGAATTCAATTATAATTTGAAAGATGCTGGTAAGAAGAGATTATTAGAATCAAATGAATTGGAAGAATTAAGAAATGAGTCTTATGATAATGACATAATTTATAAAGAAAAAATAAAGTTATGGCATGATCAAAGATTAACCAGAAGAACTTTGAACCAGGACAAGAAGTTTTGCTTTACAACACTAGGCTGAAGTTATTCCCTGGGAAATTAAAGTCTCCTTGATTAGGACCCTTTACTGTGACTCAAGTTTATACTTACGGAGCTGTTGAGATTGAAGATCAAAAGACTGAAAATAGATTTAAAGTAAATGGACACAGATTAAAACCTTATTTTGAGGGAAAAGACCAAATTTTAAAGAGGTGTTAATGATTAGTCAACCTGAATAACTCTTGAATAGGTCGGGCTAACGACGTTAAACCAAGCGCTTTATGGAAGGCAACCCATAGTTATCTTTACTTTTACTGTGGTTATAGTAATTTTTATTTAAAATTATCATTAGTTTGTGGTAGTATTAAGCTCTACTACTCTTATTTACCCTTAAATCATCATAAGAATTGGATCCATAAAGAAAAATTTGAAC
>NW_018164919.1:266340-266728 GCF_001263595.1 Phalaenopsis equestris
GATGGCGGTTACTTGTGTTTGAATGGCGGTTTGTGACGGTTTTTAGGTGGAAGTTACCCTTTTAAACTCCCAAAGTCGATTCCTAGTTCATATTTTCCCCTAAAAATGAAGTAAAACTCCACCTATTTCATTCCTATGGCGTCAAATTCCCCTGATAATCCCAGAATGCGAGTTTTTAATTGGCGAAAGTTTATTAGTGCGGAAGTGCAGCGAATCTTCAACGAGGTATTGACGAAGAAAAGATTGATCAAGGAACAAGGATTTGTAAATCGCGGATTGAATAATCCCTCGACGGAAATTGAAGAGATGATAGTGCGGTGAAGATGGGAACTGCTGTGCTATACTATCGCCGCCGTGGTTGTTCCTGTGGTAAATGAATTTTATGCAA
>NW_018164920.1:0-13453 GCF_001263595.1 Phalaenopsis equestris
CTTTCTCAAAGCCTCAAGTTCTCTTTTAAGCCTCCTCCCCCTTTCATGTGAGGGGTGAAGTTTTATTTATAGTGTTTTGAGTGTAATTAATGCAGGAATATGAACCTTTTTGATCGGACGGCTCGGAGAGCTTCATTTGATCAAATGACGTTTGGTGGACATTTGAGTGTCTTTTCGTGACGCTCGATCAAACTATAAACTTGGTGGACATTTGAGTGTCTTTTAATTGTTTATTAATTCTTTAAGATAATGTTTTATATAATGACTTTAAATGTGAATAAATAATAATAATAATAATAGTAATAATTTAAATTACCTAATAATGAAAATTTAATATTTAGATAATGTAAATTTAATAGATAATTAAAATAATAATTAATTAAAATTTTGTAATATGAATACTAAAGTTATTTATAGTTATTTTAGGCTTTTAAATTAAGACAAATCAAATAACAAGTTAAACTACATTGAGGGGAATACTTATGTTCTTATACTATAGTAATATTTTATTTCTTCTAGACCAAATATATTTATCGGTACTATCTTTAGTTATATTGACATTGTTGAATACTTATGTTTCTCGAATTTGGAACACTTAAAATGACCAAAATGAGTGAAATCCTTTCCTAAGATGCCTTGGAAGGTAGTTTATAGTCCGTTGGGGTTATATTTGGTGTGGAGATTAAGTTTGAAGCACCAATATAGCCAATGTAGGCGATGAAAAAACCAATTTGAGAATAGATTATTGAACTTTAAGGGTATGTTTGGGGCAGCTGCAACTTATTGATAATCTGCTGATAAGTTGATTAAAAATAATCTGCTGATAAGCTAGATGCGGTGACTATTACAAATTTTTATTTTTTTTGAAAAAGTCAGACCGCTGTCAAAAAGTTGTCACCACATCTAGATAGGTGCGGTGTGAAAACGTTGTTTTCAGCTTTTTCAAAACGCATAAACTGTCAAAACACAGTTTACCCAAACAGGTCAGGTGCTTTTTCAAAACGTCACTGCATCAAATAAGCTGCCTCAAACGGACCCTAAAAGGATTGTGGATATTTGGGACAACTCTAGCACTTGAAATTAAGTGAAAAAGTTTTGAATTTGAGCCTGACAATGATATGGAAATTTTAAAATTTTTTGAAAATTTATAGATATTTTTTTTGGTGTTTTATAATGATGTCGGGTACACAAACTCTAACCTGATTGAATGAATTATAGTTAATTTAGGAATCTCATGGTATGATAATAGGCAAAAAAAACACAAGGAAAACTTTGGAATTATGAGAAATTATAGGAAGATTGGATTTGAAACAAAGTAGGAAACTTTGATGCGTTTTATTCTCTTCTTATTTATGTTTATTTCAATTTATTTCTGAATTATTTCCTTTCTTGTTGGTGGCTTCTCCTTGCCAATCAGACTCCATATGTAATAGTCTATGTAGATGATTTTGATAGGTGATTATGAGAAAGAGATTGAGAAGATTAAAAAGGTTATTGCCACAAAATTTGAAATCAAGGATTTAGAAGCTATGAAATACTTTATGGGCATGAAAGTGGTCAGGTCAAAGATGAGAATTGTGATATCTGAAAGGAAGTACATCCTAGACCCACTAAAAGAAAAGATACCAGTGGAAAATTATTAATAACAAAATTGGTAGGAAAGTTTATCTACTTGTCACATTTGCTTTGAGAATTTGTAAAGGAATATGGATCCAAAGGGTACTATATGAGTTGGCATACTCCATGATAAATTACATCAAGATGTTCTATGACAGCAAGCTGTCATCAATATTGCCAGGAATTCCATGCATCATGACAAGACCAAATTCTTTGAGATTGATTGTCATTTTATCTCTCAAAATGTCAATAGTGACATTATTTATTTGATCTACATTCCAACTTATGTTCAAGTTTCTGATGCTTTCACTAAAGTTCTCACTCCAGACAGTTTTACTGAGTTGAATACCAAGCTAGGTCTTTACAACTTATATGACCCAACTTGAGGGGAGTGTTGTATTTTAAATATATATAGGAAGATTTGATTGGAAACAATCTAGGAAACTCTTTGATAGGTTTTATTCTCTTTTTATTTATGTTTATTTTAATTTATTTTTGAATTATTTCCTTTATATGTTTAGAGTAGATATATTTGGTAAGTTCGTAATTTAGGAGGGAATTGTTGCCCTATTTATGTAACCTCATAGTTGAAGATTGTAAATAATTCTCTTCCTATGTTTTCTTCAAAAAACACTTGTTCATGGTAGCCAGATATCTTAAGGACATTTTTTTACGTTTTTCACAGTAATTTAAAGGAGTTTAAGGTTTCCAATTGATCACTTCGATAAGATTAGGTCTTGTTGTAGTAAGTGTTTAATTGACAGCCTTAAATGTGTTAGGCCTAAGATTTAATTATCTAAAAATATTAAAAATTAACAACAACATAGGGAAAAAGTAGTAGAAGGACACTACAACAAGAAATAAGCAGTTTTTATAACAAAATGATTCTCTAAACACTCACCAAATTAATTAGTTGAAAATGATCACCAAACCTCTTTCCATGTTAGGCCTACCACTAAACCGATCCCTTCAAGCTTTTCTCACTGAAAATATTCTGCAATAACATTGAACTCTTTTTTTTTTTTCATTCAATCAATCTGATATAAAATTTCTACAATAAGTTAATTCAAAAAATACAAAGTAGAGAGAAGATATGAGGATTGGACAAGTGCACAGATGAAAAGGAGAGAATGATTACACAAGTATAACCACTCACAATCACCCTATAAAAAAGTTATGATTAGTCACTCTATGTGAAAATTATTTACTTAAATAATATTAATGTTAAATAATCAATTTCTATTGGTTTTAAATCATTCTTCCGTGATAATTGAGAATCGAAAGGAATTAAAATTCTCAATCTAAAATAAATGTTTACAAACATTTATTACAAATACATAAGCTTTCACATGAAGTTCATAAAATTTAAATTCTAATAAATTCCTCTAAGTAAAGGTCTTCATTCTACTCTTAATTAGTTTTTAGATCTCCTTGGTTAGTTGCATTCTCTTTAGATTGAGCCCTAGTGATTAATTAGTCTTTTGTTCATACGATTGGCATCTAATACCGCATCGAACTCTTCTTACGAATGTTATGTTTTAATAATCAATTGAAACCGTTCTAGGGCTCCTAAAAGGTATTTAGGAAGGGGATTTAGTGAGTAGCTGATTGTGGCATAGCAAAGGATGATAATGGGGCAATCAATGACGTTTGGAGGGAGATAAACGACGTTCAATGGTTATACTAGCTGAAAATAAGAAATATATCATCAAAATGACGATGAATGATTGTCAAGGAGGTTCATCACTTGTTTCTGCACATGCTACAAACACACCGCTTGCAAATGAAAAATGACACTACACTCCATTAGGGTAGAAATTAGAGATATTATCTCTAAAACACACAAATCAAATAAAAGGTCTCCCAAAATAATAGAAGAAACACATAAATAACCTACTAGTAGATGTATCCAAATTAGTAAATAGACAAATTTCAAAGAACCAAAAAAGAAAGAAAATAAAAGAAAAAAATGATAAAATTAAAAATCAGTGACTTATGTTCAAATTTGAGATTGCGAGATCCTAGATTCTATGTATCGTGGGGTTATAAACGATCGGAATCGCTGTTATGTATAAAAACTCGCTCCACAATCAGAATCACGATATTACGTGAAAACTGCTTCCATTTCATTCTCCCCGAGTAGGAGATGTTTCTTCTTTTCTAAAGGGAATTGAATCCCAATGTCGGATGATATTTCCTATAAAATAACTAAAAGAATTTTTAAATTTGTTGTTCATCACTTCTGTCCGATCATCTGTTTGTGAGTGCGTTGTTGAATTAAACTAAAGCTTTGTGCCCAACTTGCCTACCAAAGCCCTCCAAAAAGGGCCAAGGAATTCCACATCTCTATCTAAATTAATGTTTTTGGGCATACCATGAAGATGAACTACCTCCTCGAAGTATGTATATAAGATGTGACGTGTCCGTTGTCTTGTGGCATGGAGCCAACTATGCTATCTAGAAAAAATGGTCTTCAATAATGAGAATCATTACCTTGATGCGTCTAAGGCAACTCTACTGCAAAATCCATGCTCATGTTATTACAGGCAATTCTAAAACATATTCATTATTCCAAAGACTATTCCGAGAGAATAAATATCCATCTTTTTTTGGCACAACCAAAAGTGGAGCTGCACATAGGCCAGCCTTCACACGTACCAAGTTTTGGGCCATTAAATATGTGACGTGCTTCTTCCACTTCCCATGCTCTCTTGGACGCATCAAATAACTAAGTTTATCTAGAGGAAATAACTCTATATTGAAATATCTTTTCTAATATCAGCTTTTCGAAGTCTTTGTTTTCTAAAACAACCAATGGTAATCAACTTCATGACTACGAGCAATTTTTCTGGTGTAGAGTATCCATTTATAAGAGTGGCATAGAGTTTCTTTTGTAGAACTGTACCAACAAAGCATACTTGTTATTTCTTAGTTTTGAAATTCTCTAGTTGTGTTATTTGCAAATAGCTGCATTTAGGGAAAACAAATCTCATTGTCTCTCATCTTCCAGCTATTTTTCCAATCCCAAGTAAGCATTATCGCCTCATAGTTGTTGCAGTAGTGCCTATTTTCATTTCTATAGGAAGCATTTCTAAAAATTGACATTGTTCGGATGAGCGCGGATAGATATTGGAGAAGTACAATATGAGTATGTTCTCCTATTTATGTGGAAGGAATGAGTAGATGATGCAATGAATGTTCCTATTAAATGAATGTAGAATATATAATATATTAGATAAATGGCTCTTAAATTTATAGAGTTGCATCTGCACATTGTTCAAGTATCAAAATTCAACTACATTCTGAAATATCATTTAGTAGTTTTTATTTATGATAGGTTTCATTAGAATATTTAATGTTTTTGGCATGTTTGTTTCCTGAATACTAGAGCGACAGTAGCGTTTTTGAGCTATGTTTTAAGTAATATCTTCGACTTATGTTAAGATAGACAGAGGTAGACCTAGAGACTCCTAGGAAGATTTGGGCTTATTGTATAAAAAATGATCTTAATTTATTAGAACTAAATGAAAATATGACACTAAATAGGATGCAATGGAGAAAAAGGATTCATGTAGCCGACCCCACGTAGTGGGATCAAGGCTTTGTTGTTGTTGTTGTTGTATAGTATACTGCACTACATGATTAATGCGCTTGATATTATAATTTATGTTGTGTTTTCTGGCAAATTGATAGAATGCTCAAGCATCTTGTAGGAGGACATCAAGCTCATGAGTGATACTGGACTGGAGGCTTATAGATTATCTATCTCTTGGCCAAGGCTCCTCCCAAGTATGCAATGCATCAATACAGCTAGAATTTCCTTTTTCATGTCTTATATAAATGCTGATAATGCCCGTATTTTTCTTCAATCTACCTGAAAAATGATATTCAGCGATTGAGTTTGTAAAGCTCAGGTTTACAACCATGACCAACTTGTTTTCCTAAAACGGTAATATTAGCATTGGTATTTATGAAATTTACTTCTAAAATATTCTTTGTTATGTTTGTCTGGATAAACTATAATTTCAATCAGTTAATAATGCATAGGCATCCGTATTGTTGTTTTCGGAAGTTTTATCTAGTAATTCTCAATATATTATAAAAAAGTGCCAATTTGAGATACTTGTTCTCTTCCTTTTGAAATTTATTGCTATTATTAAGTTTGAACTTGTGCATGCAGTCAAAAACAAGAAAATTGGTCGGCATTACTAATGAGTATCAATCGTTCGTATTTGTATAAAATGTTCAGAAATTGCACATAATTTGATGCTTTTCTGTATCACAGGCTTAAATAATATTATAGTTAACTTTGGGAAAATCATCTAATATGGAACACTGAAGAAAGCTGAACTTTGAAACTTACATTTTATTAATGATTAAGCAAATGTGTACGTTTCTAAGGATGAGTACTAAAACATCCTGTTATTTTTTATAAAAAATAGCTACCTTTTTATTGAAAAGAATTAAACTTGGATATTATACTGCAGATGGGAGAGGAACAGTGAATCCTAAAGGCTTGGAGTATTACAACAATGTCATTGATGAATTGATAAAGTATGGTATGATGATATATTTAACTTTGATTTCATTTTATTAATCAAGGTGGATTGCAGTGAACGGCTATTGCTACTAAAATAAGACTTGATAGTTGTTTCCAGTCATGCCAAATTCCAATCCAAAATAATTGTGCTTTGCATTCAAAATTAGTATAAGTATCATGGCTCTTTCATTGATCATAAATCTCCATTTTAAGTCTTGAGGTTCTCATTGTAACTTCCAGTTCAAAATTCTTTTTTTTTTCTCCTCCTGAAATGAAATAGGAATTCAGCCCCATGTAACCTTGCATCATCTGGATGTTCCTCAAGTGCTTCAAGATGAGTATGGAGGATGGCTGAGCCCAAAAATCATGTAAATATCTGGATTTGTTTTGCATAATTATATAATGAAAAGAATGAGGCACACCCATGTTTCTAAATTGATTGATGATGTTTCACAGTGATGATTTCAAAGAACTAGCTGATGTGTGCTTTAAAGAGTTTGGCGATAGGGTTTCCTATTGGACCACATTGAATGAGCCCAACATCAATGCTTTAGCCTCCTTTGATTATGGTTTTTTTCCTCCTCAACGTTGTTCATATCCTTTTGGAGTTAATTGTACAGGAGGCGATTCCACAGTGGAGCCATATATTACTGTTCATAATTACATCTTGGCTCATTCTGCAGCGGTTGAGCTGTACAGAACAAAGTATCAGGCAAGTCATTATTTCGTTTAATTGCTTACCAAGATAATGAAAATATTTTGTCCTAAAAAAATTGATTGGCAAATTTTTTAAAAGTAAACATAACAAATTGCATGTTTTAACGTTTTCTTTAATATCAATACTTTCCACTGTGGATTGATCTTTTCATTGGTGTTTAATTTTAGTGACAGAACAGTACAGCGGGAAGTGGGAAACCATATTTTACTCCAATATTTGACAGGGTTAATTTTAAAGTGGCATAAATTTGTACAATGTAATTGGAGTCGGCCATAGTGAGGAATCTGTTAAACCCAAGAATGGTAAGTTACACTTCCACGTTATAGCGTGGCAACATTAAAATTTTGCAAGCCTTTGAAACCAAATGAAATTATTCTTTCGAATGGCCTAATTGAAATCTAGAAAATTTCAAAAAAGTTTAATGTGTTTAGATAAAAATCTTGATTTGTAAATATGACTAAGTCCCTTCAAACTTTAGCTTTGGCCTTGTTGAGTAGTTTAGGATTATGGTTTTGGGTCAGTCACTTAGGGTTAAGGAAAAGTAGCGAAAATACTTGTAGATGGGAGAAGCACTTTTGATGATTGGATATAAAGTTTTTGAAGATTTTGAAAGGATTTAAGGCTAACAAATAGGATTTAGAACTAGACTAGGTCTGGTTCCTTCACCAAATTAGTTGACCACTCTTATGGGATTTTGATTGAACCTTTGACCACTCTTTAGCAAAATTATTTATTAGTTATAGAGGAGAAAGTAAAAGAAGAGCAAAATAAGAAACATTAGGGTTTTTATAGAGATAAGATAAGCTAGTTACTTATCAAAATGACTAGCTACAAGAGATCATCAAATCTCTTTTCATGGTTAGGCTAGTCACCAAGTTAATTCTTTGCATTTTTCTGACTCAAAATATAATCACTAAAACATCAAACTCTGCTTTTTCATTTCAATAACTAAAAATAACAATTTTACAACAAGATAATTGTAAAATGACAAAAGACCGGAAGTGCAGAGGGCCAAGTGTGTGGATGAGGAGGGGTAGTTAGTTTTGTATAATCACTCACTTGTACCCTCCAAATGACATATGGCCGATTTCTCTTGACTAGCAAATGATCAATTGATACTTTTGATTATCAATATATCATTTTCTATGAAAGTTATATGCTTTTCCTCTCATATATTCAAAAAGTCAATTTTCAAATTAAGAAATTTGAATTTCCAAAAGTCAATATTTCCAAATTTGAAATTCATATTTTTCAAAATTACAAATGTTTTTAAGTACATTACAACACCTAAACTTAAGCAACACTCACTGCACTAATAAGATAAGAACCCAAAATTTTATTGTCTTTTATTTGATTAAGCTCCATCTTCTCGCTTTGTGCTCTAGTGATTGGTCCATTTTTTTCTTGCATTGCAATCTTGTGCCACATAATTTTTATTTGCTGCCTAGCCATTATGCATAATAGACAACTCTATGGCCCTAACATGCAGCTAAATCCAATGAGCCAACTATTGCAAAGGGAGAAAAGCATAAATAAATTCTTTATATTCATTGGGAGTTTTAGGTGGGAAAACAAAATAATTGCATATATTTTTAGTCTGTTCCTGATTGGGAGGAGAGAACAAGAAAGTGAACATAGAATCTTTGTTAATCTCATCCCCATAGCGGACCTCGAATCCTAATCATGGATTGAATTTCCTTGTCTCACCACTATCACTGGCTGTGTTGGTGATGATAACAAGAATGGCCTAAAAGGAAGATCCGTCGAACTTTTTTTAGTACAAATTGGTGAGGGTGAAAAGGACAAACTTGTGAGTATATTTGCTAATGTGAGAAATTTTTAAAACTTGTGTTGAAGATAGCATCAGGGGGGATTTGGCCTTGTCTGGAATGCAATATGCTTTTATTCATTTATCGGTCGGACAGTTTGCTTCTTATCAATAATTTGGTGATGGCAATACTCTCTCCTATTTCTGTTCGACTTGAGAGAGAAATAAATTGCTTCATATCGTAGTAAGTTATCCCTTATTTTTATTTTTTTTAAATTCTATTGACTTCAGACATTATAAATACAGTTTCTTCTGAATTTATTATTTTTGCCCAATGTTAATCCAACTCAACAAAGGTGGAAAGAAAGCAATGAACAGACAATCACCAGTAACATGGAAAAGCACATTAAAGTTCTATTCGGTGATGAAAGTCTATTGTTTTGCTAATCATGTGTACCATATGAAACTTTCATGAATATTTTTACATCAGTCCATCTTTCGATCACATATAGATGATGTGCAATGATGATTAGGAAATGGCATTCAATATTTGGCCAGCCATTGATATAAATATATTGTAGTGTACCACATCTTGATTAATTTAAGATTACTATTGTTCTTTTGCAATCAGAGCATACAAAAAGGACAAATTGGAATCAACATCTATTCTGTTGGGTTTACACCATTGACAAATTCTACCGAAGATGTTATGGCAACAAAGAGAGCAGTTGACTTCATACTAGGCTGGTGAGTTAATTTTTTTACTTTTTGTGCACGTGTACATTTGCTCGCTTGCAGTTGCGTTAATTCTTGAAATTTGAACTTGATGCTAGAATTTGTATATGAATGCATGTATGCATGTTTGGGGACATACCCTAACTTACATATCTTTGATGAAAAGCTTGTTATCCTTGCAAATAATCATCAAGTCTCATTTTTTGTAATAGTAAGAGAGCTTTTTGTAAATGAAAGTTGATTTCTTTTGAATTCAAACAATTTCAGCTTCGATCAACTACATCCTTGTTTTCATAATTGATGGTACACATTTTTTTCTTAATGCCTTAATATCTTTATTACATGAATTTTAGAATAAGTTCAGGGGTTTGATAAGTGGACGTTTTTAACATAAATGACTGTTGGGCAGGCATGTCATCATAACATTATGCAGCATTATTCATTTGATTAAAACCAATTTTTTAATATAGTATCTTTCTTACAAATAAGAGTGGGCCGTCTTACGACAACACTTCCGTTTGCAGACTCTAATTGTATGCGCGCTTTATCTGTCAATGCATACCCCTGTAATTGTACCAACATTTGTAAATGGCGGTCATTTTTCAGGATATTTAACCCAATTATGTTTGGAGACTACCCTGAGAGCATGAAAAAAAATGCAGGCTCTCGGCTCCCATCTTTCAGTTATTCAGAATCTCAAAAAGTGAAGGGATCATTTGACTTCATTGGTATTAACTATTACTTCGCAGTGTTTGTGGCTGACAACCCTGGTATTACCAAGACAGATCTTCGAGATGCGAGTTCTGACATGTTTGCTATGTTCACAGGTTAGTTTTGCTTTTTAAGTTATTTCTCATTGACTAAAGATAGCATTGGATTTTGGAAATTCACATACAATTCTATTTCAGCCTTCAAGGATGTTCCACCAGAAAGTCGGGTAAGATTTCATCAATCAGCCATTTTTACTCTAGTTGCTTTTTATTCATTCTCCTATTAAGTTATATGGTGGGATAACTAATAACATTTTTAAATCCAGCTCCTTCCACCTCGTGAATTGATTGATGATTTTGAAAGCCTTTGGAAACTGCTGACTTATATCAAAAGCACGTACAAAAATCCTCCAATTTACATTCACGAGAATGGTAAGTCCACATTAAGCTATAGAATAACGCTTTTGCAGTTATAACATATTAAATTTAGAAGATAAAGATGAAGTCTTTGTTTAAGCTTAAACTCTATTATTGTGCCGTTAAATTTATTTCTATGCATCTGTTTAGGTTATGGTTTGGGAGTTGTCGACACAATGAATGATGTACGAAGGGCTTCTTTTCTAGGCGGTTTCATCGGAAGCATACTTGATTCTATCAGGTGACTTAACAACCTTATATACTTGGGAAAAAAAAAACAGAATATTATATTATCATCATTAACCTTATCCCAACTGTTTTGGATAACTTCATTGAAACCTTTTTTTATTCATTTACATTGTGCATTGTATGAGTAAATCTTATTTCAAGCAATTTCTTTTTGGAAAATATTTTTACATTCTACTTTGTTTCCATGAAGTAATAGGTTTATTTTGTCTGCATCGCTCACAGGGATGGAGTAGATGCGAGAGGATACTTTGTTTGGACATTTGTAGATGCTTTTGAGTTGCTTGCTGGATATAAATCACGATTTGGGCTATACCATGTGAATTTTGAGGGCAGTGAACTTGAGAGAACGCCAAAGCATTCTGCTTATTGTTACCAAAACTTTCTCAAAAATGGGGCAGCAATAATAGAGAATAGTGGTAAGCACTGGGAATAAGCTCATCCTTCAGAATAAATGTTCCAGCTTCTGCTTTAATGTCTTTTTACCTTGGAAAAATAGACTGAAGCATAGTGATTGTTGACAT
Organism: Phalaenopsis equestris; assembly: GCF_001263595.1. Taxonomy (NCBI): domain Eukaryota; kingdom Viridiplantae; phylum Streptophyta; class Magnoliopsida; order Asparagales; family Orchidaceae; genus Phalaenopsis; species Phalaenopsis equestris. The sequence goes on from NW_018164920.1 coordinate 11,276, forward strand.
TAAATCTTTTCTTAGGCTAAGTTCTTGTGATATGCTATTTGATCTGATAGGCACCACAGCATTTCCTAAGGCAATTGAAAACTTACTATTATGCTAGAGTTCATTAAAAAAAAATCCAGATAAATGCTTAAAGCTTTTATGCAGCTTTTGAAGGTGTTGGTTAGCTTAGTTTCATTGTGTTTGACCTTGGAAGCTATTTTTTCATATCAAGTGCTAGTTATTGGTGTAAAAATGTTCTCATTAGTTTAGACTTGTTTAATTAATGACGAAAATATGACCTGATTGGGAGAGTAGATATTTTAGATTCGACTTATGTTAAGAAAGGTAGAGTTACGCCTAAGAAGACCTGGGCATGTTATATAAAAGATGATCTTAATTTACTAAAATTATATGAAAATATGAAACTCAATCGGACACAATGGAGAAAAAAGAATCATGTAGCCAAGACCACTTAGTGGGATTACTAAATCTGATTATGAGGAGAATTTATTCCGTCATTGCTCGCAAGTTTCATATCCGCTGCATATTGAATTTGATAAATTTGTATTTATCAAATTTACTAGATTTGATAAATCATATTTAATGTAAATCTAAGTTGCATCCAAACCCATGTAAGGGTTCAAAGTTCATGCTGCCTACAAATCTTAGAGAAGATAGTCTTATAATTTTTCAAAAATTATGTGTGCATCAGTCCTGAAGCATTTCTTCTGGTAATGATACTTTCAAAAGCATTAAGATGTCACTTTGCCTAAGCTGCTGCATAGATTGACACTAATCTTTAATGTAACATAGCAGGGCAAACTGCCTCTAAATTTTTTTTTAAAAAAAAAGTCTTGTTTCTCCTTAAGAAATGGCTGTTTACAAGTAACAGTGAATGATTTGAAAAGCTTTTGCAGAAATGTTGTGGGCGTATACGGCTACATATCACGTACAGACTTAAGCCACTGCATTTGATTCTACTTTTGTGTTGGAGGTGATTCTGATTTTAGAATTTGAGCTGCCATCATTATCTGAAGCCTTAAGTCCACATACTGGGAATTTTCTTAGGGCACGTCGTTATGTCCATATAGCCTAAAAAATATTAGGTCATCTGGAGTCTATTAGTGTGTCGCCATGTGTCAAATAGGCCCCACAAATTTTAACTCTTGTGGTGGCCCACTTGACACGTAGCGACCTACCGTTGGACTGCGGATGCAAATTGTGTCTGAAGTCCGGATGTAATGTTTGCTCCCAATAATAGCTCGATTTGACTTTAAATGTTTGTCGACATGGGTAGGCTCCTTTAATATAAGAGTTGTATCCTATCTACTTGTTGACGGTGATGGATCTTATCCAATGTGATGCAAGGGTTTTTTTGCATGGTATTGATAGAATCGCTAGATGGGTAGTGACATAAAAGTGTATAGAATGCAGGTTGAAACATAAAGGCTTTAGAAGGCAAAGTTTTTATTGGAGAAAATGAATGAGAAATTTCGGATCAAAATGTTGGGGATGTTAAGCGATTAATTGTAATGACAAACCAAAGTTTCAAATTATTAAGGCGAGAAGATAAGAACAGATGAAAGAATTCAAATTTCATGTACTAGCATTAGCTGATACCCAAAAAAATTAATAATTATTTTGAATTTTTTTTCTAATAATGACAACTAATAAATTTTAAATTCAATTAAAGGCTAAACAAGTCTATTATACATAATATCATTCCCTTGGGTGTCCATGTCTAACTAATATTGATTCTCTTCTTCCAATTTTTTTTTATCTAGAGATTTTATCCTAATTAGTATTAATTTAAATGATAGTTTTGGGTAGTTAATGACTAAATTGATATGTCAAATCTCTAAATTATAATAGCATAAAGGAGAAGAGAAACATGTATGTTGATTAAATTAATTACATTGGTATAAAATTAATAAAAAAAATTATTGCAACTATGAAATTGTGCTAAATCATGAATATTCAATAACACAAGTAGAAGTAAATCATATCTCATCTATTCTACCATTATTGAATTCTAAATTGTCCTAGTGAGCACGCCCTGAGAGTTTAGAGTATGAAATAAGAAAAGATAAGTGAAAATGTTTTTCCTTCTTTAATTTTATGCCAACAATAATATTAAAACATCTAAATTAAAAATATTTGTGTGTGTGTGTCTATATATATACGCTCACAGGGATGGAG
>NW_018164920.1:13513-16544 GCF_001263595.1 Phalaenopsis equestris
CAATCAACTTCTTCGATATCAAGAAGTCATTGTAACACTCAGCTTTGGAGCTTACAAATTTATTTTGGTCAAACAAAGATTTTGACTTGCCGCCTTTAGTTTTATGTGTCATTAGAATGTTATGAGATGAAAATAACAAAGAATACGGATTGAAAGTAATGTGGATGCAACAAGATGCAAATCAACAACTAAATAAAGTTTCATTTATAATCATCTCTTTGTTGGGGAATGCATGAAAAGAAACACATGAATCAAATTCATCATTTATTATCTTTCTATTAACTTATTCATTTAGCCATAACCCAATGATGTTATTGAAGTTCAACTTCATATTACTAAAAGAGTTTTTGACGTGATCAATCTATCCTAACTATTCGACAATGAAAACATAGTTAACAATGTCTTGATCTCATCTTCAAATTTGATATCAATAGAGCGCAACTGGTTAATAACAGTAATGAAATTGTTTAAGTGTTCAATCATTGAACTACCTTTCATCATCTTTATATTGAATGACCTATTCAAGAGAAACTTTGCATGAAACAAAATATTTTTCATACATCTTTGTTAGTATCATCGTGAGATCCATTGTAGTTTTCTCATTCACTATATTAAACGCAATAGACAATAAAAATGATAAACAAATTGAATCATAGGTCGTTTGATCCAACACTGTACATTCTTCCAGAGTCATAATTTCAGACTTCTTGATGACTCCTTTTAGTGAAAAATGCAATTTTTCATGACAACATGAAAATAATTTCACGAATGTTCTACTATGTAGGTTCAGGGGCAACTTTCTTCTTCACCATCATGAAAGAAGATTATGAAAGAAGATCTTGGATGTTTTGCTGGTCAGAGTCGGAGATAACCTTCTCCTTCAAAGCAAAGCAAAAGAAAATCCTAGATGTCCTACTCGGCAGGATCCGAGACAACTTTCTTTTTCAGGGCAGTGCGAAAAAAGATCCCGAATGTCTTGTTGAGCAGGGTTAGCCACAAATTTTTTCTTTATAGCAGTGCGAAAGAAGATCACAGATGTCCTCTTGGGCAAGGTCAGGGACAATTTTTATCTTTACATCAACACGAAAGAAGATGGCGAAAGAAAATCCTGAATGTTATATTAGGCATGGTTGGTGATAACTTTCTCTTTCATAGCAGCACGAAAGAAGATTTTGAATATTCTGTTAAGCAGCGTCGGTGATAACCTTCTTCTCAAGGGAAATCCCAGATTGTCTGCTGGCTAGGTTCAGGGACTTCACCCTCCTTCCTCCTCTTCTTGGCCTATTTATAAGCTCAAAAATAGTAAAAAAAAAAAAAAAAAGACTGGCCTTCTAACAGTACAAATTTAGCCCACGGACAGCTGACGTGGCCATCTACCATCCACTTGATCGTTCCCCCTTCTGTTGTATGATCCATCATCCCACATATCACGGATGTGGCAGCTCGTTGTCCATGCCAACAAATAGCTGATATGGCTCTCCACCATCAATTAGATTGCTTCGGCCTTCGGTCACCTCCAACCATCACCGCCTCCGGCCAACTCTGGTAACCTCCATAGTTGACTACCTTTGATTGATATGGCTCTCCACCATCAATTAGATTGCTTCAGCCTTCGGTCACCTCCAACCATCACCGCCTTCGACCAACTCTGGTAACCTCCATAGTTGACTACCTTTGAACAACTTCAACCACCATAGGGCCGCCTTTGGTTAGCTTCGGTCGTCACCGACACCGCTACGTCCAACCAACTCTGGGCACTAATGGCAATCGCCAGCTACCTCTGAGCATGCCAGTCACCACCAACTCTACCTCAACCGCCTCCAACCCTTAACTACTCCGGTCACTACCACCATTGGCCAACTTCAGCAGTCGCTACCGTCGTCACCGGCCATTGCATTAACTTGCCAACTCTGGCCGTTGTCACCACCGGCTACCTCTGACCACTCTGGCTACCGCCTCTGGCATAAAAAATAATTCAATTTTTTTACGGCTAAGGAATTTGAACCCATGACCTTATACAAATAAAACAAATCAGATGCCAACTAAACTAAAGAGTTTTTTTATAAAAATATACACTACGATTTATAAATATGTGAATGTGTAATTCTTCTTACATTTTCAAACGAAAAAAACTGGCCTCACGTGAAAATACAGGAACAAATAATATGCCATCAACAAAGTTATATCATATGACCCAAATCTAGAGGCATGTCAAGGCAGTTTTTAGTGCAGAAAACGTTCAAATTTTAATTAAATGTCATACAGAACTCCAATTTCAATAAACTTACAATCAAACTAACTAGCTCAATGAGATGGACACAATGATACCATACCTGGTACAATCCAATTCAAATTATATCTAGATCAAGCTGTTAAATTGCTTTTAGAAGTTGTCCAGGCATAATTTGAAGTTCAAACATATTTTGAATATGAACTGTTTATAGTATGAATCGAGCATCTCGACAAGATAAATTCCAAACGTCCAAAATTGCTCAAATTCAGCATCATTAAGACAATAAAATGTCTATTTAATGTTGTTCGGTCAAGAGGATCTCTGTGGATTGTCCAATCAAGAGGGATCCAAATTCCTTTTTTATTTGCAAGCTAGACTCTATAAGTAGAGTCCTTACCCCCTCTCATAAAATGAGACAGAGCATGAGCAAGAAGAAGATCAGAGCTTGCATAAGAGGGAGTTGCAGCCCAACATCGTGCACTGCAAATTTGGCCAACTTCGACTACCGCCAGCTGTCGCACTTCCAGCTAACTTCCGTCTTCATCGCTTGCGGCCTTCATTGCCTTCGGCCTCCAGTCGTCGCTGCCTCCTGTCAACTATGACCATTGCTACCACTTCCGACCTCAGCCACCTCCGAGGAACTCCGGCTGTCGTCGTCTTTAGTCGATGTCGCCTCCGAGAAATTCTAGCTGCCGCCACCTTTGGCCAATTCTGGTTGTGGCTACCTCTAGCCCCCTCTGATCGCCTCCTCCAACCAACTCCACGGCCGCCTTTAGAGAACTATAACCGCCAGCCCCC
>NW_018164920.1:18401-23846 GCF_001263595.1 Phalaenopsis equestris
TATATAAAGTATTTCGAGTCAAAATGAGCCGAACACGAACGAACAAATATTTATTCGTGTTGTTCATGTTCTGCTCGTTAACTTAGCAAATGAGCCGAATACAAGCTTCATAACAAGCTAAATACAAACTCTTCACAAACAAGAAGCCGTTTTGACAGCCCTAGCCGTCGATATCCACAAATTTCCTACACCCAATGGGACGAGTCAGAGCGCCGGCCTTGTGCTTTGGACCAAGGCAGTAAATTTGATGAATCTTGGCGATGAAAATGAAGCTCGAGCAAACCACGGAATAATTCCTTAATTCCGGCTGCTGTCTGGATTTAGGTCCTTGAAAAAGACGGAAAGCTGGAGAAGTAGATAGAACGCGAAAAAAATTGATTTAACAAAGCATTAGACTTAAGTTTTGTTTTACTGGATTCTGCCTTTAGCATGCGACCAAGCTGAAACTGAAAGCTTAAATCTGAAGCAGTCATGGCAATTCATGAGTGCAATTTTATTTATCTTGAAGAAGGATGGGAGTTCATAAGGAAGGGCATCGCAAAGCTAACAGGCATTCTGGAGTGCCATCCAGTGCCCTAATTCAACCCAGACGATTACATGATGATGTATCCGTATGCTAAGACTTTCTATTATTTTGTTGTTTTATTTGCAAATGGTTGAAATTATGTTAGGATAAAATTAAATTGTTTTTATAAACTCAAAATCATATAATACAAATCTCATAGGCACACAAACTTAATTTCGAAACCAAACTCACAAAACTTTCCTTTGGATCATAAAACTATGGGATATTTATACGAATTTAGAAGTAATATGCACCACACATTATTCAACAATCAAACTAATCTCAACGAAACTCACAAAACTTTCCTTTGGACCATAAAATTATGGGATATTTATACAAATTTAGAAGTAATCTACACCACACATTATTCAACAATCAAACTAATCTCAACCATTCATTCTTCGTCTACCGCACCTACCACACACACATGCATCACATGTCTCACATAACATTGACTTTTTATCATATCAACTTTTCTACAAGTTTAATTATTCAAAATAAAGTTATTTGTAAAATAAATCAAGTTTATTTCAAACTCCCTCCCTTAAATTTGATTTTTAACTCCAAGAATATTGTAGAACTTCATGTGTGTTTCTTACTTCAGTGACTTAGTAAATATGTTTGTTGTTTGATCTTGATGCATCACATACTTCAACTTCACTTTCGTTCTCGCAACACATTCTCTTATATAGTGATAATGAGTGTCACTGTGCTTGCTTATATTATGAAATATGGGATTTTATGCCAATGCAAGTGCTAATTTATTTTCAATACATATCTCGATGGATGCCTCTCGTGGAAATTGTAATTCTTTCAATAAATTCCTTAGCCAAATTGCTTGTCAAACGAATGAAGTAGTTGCAACATATTTAACTTCACAAGTTGAGAGGACATCAAAAGGTTGCTTTTTTTTGTACTCTTTCTATCATTCATATCTCTACCGCAGTTGCTATCACTATATCCAACAAATTTATATTTGTTAAAAAAAGAGTAAACCATAATTGATTGTACATTTAATATACCGAATTATTCTCTTAGCAATCTTGAAATGAGTTATCATCAGAGCTTTTATGTAGCTCCAACTGCATAATTAATATTTGGTCTTGTACTAAAATCTGATTCTGGCCCAGCTATAAATCCTTTGAACTCAATCTTCACGTTGAGATGGTAAAGCCCTATATATATATATATATATATAGTAAGCTTCATTTTTTAAAGAACAGAATATTGCCGTTTTCTTTTCTTGATTGTTTTGTTGACAACCTGGTTTTGTTTCTTCTTAAAAGAAGTGCTATTAAAGAGCATTCTTATTCATGAAATAAAAATGCTTAAATAATGGTATTGATTTGTATTGATTCAATTTTGATTAGATTTTTTGTCTGTGTTATTAATTAAGATGCATGTCAAGATGGTAATAGATGGATCTTATTTTGGTTGTTGTTACACTTGGTCATGGATAACTTTAGCTTTATAAGTTTTGATGTTCTCGGTTCATGTTCAGCTATTGGTGTTTTTCATGATTAATTTTCGGGTTAATTGCGTGGAAGTTTTTAAAGAGTTTTATCAAACAAAAATCAAGCGAAAGCTCACATGGAGATATTCATTGGGTACATGTCATATCAATGGAAAGTTTGATCAGAAGATCATAAAGCTCATTGTGACAACTTATCAGGTCTCGTGCAAAGTTTATTCTTTATCTGATTAGTATTTTTTAACATACTCGCTTTTTACAGATAGCTACTTTACTTCTTTTCAATAATTCTGCTAGATTGAGCCGTTCAGAGATCTTGTCGCAGTTGAATCTGACAGATGATGGTCAAGTTAGATTGCTTCACTCTCTTTCTTGTCCAAAATACAATATTTAAAGAAAGAGCCAAGCACCAAAGCAATTGCCCCAAGTGCTGCTTTTGAGCTTAATTCTAATTTCACTGACAAAATGAAAAGAATAAAGGTCTGTCTAGTCTTGCCCGCATTAAAGTAAAGCTTGAGCAAATAAGTGTCTAGTCTTGTCTGCATTAAATTAATTGTTTACGCCAAATTAAATGAATTCCTGAGAAATATCATATTGTTAGTAACAATCTTCTTTCTTATAAAAATAGTAAGGTTTCTTTTTATGGTGTGCTTTTAGTAAAGTAGATCATGGTCATATATTAGCACGGTTAAAATATTTGGCTTAGGGTAAGCTTGCTATGAGGTTTAGGAAGTGAAAGGTCCCAAACTTTTCTTTATTGGAACAAAACTAAAGTCAGCTTTCATGTCTGTTTCTTGACGAGAAGATTTGCACATTGAAAGTATAAGGTGCAACTTGCTAGAGGATGCTAGCATTGGAAGATCCCAATGAATTTTTAATGATATAATTTTAAAAGTAAATTTGTGTGAATTTTCAATGTCAGTTGTAATTTGTTTGGATCATTCTATGATTAATAGGAGGCATTGGGGGTTGACCTCATCAACTATGATCAATTTAATCATCTTTTAAATTAATGGATTTAACAAAGGATCCTAAGAAGACTTGGGTGATCAACCTAGATTGGCACACCCATGAATTGTCTAAAACCAAAAATAGATGGCCGATGTGCTTTCATTATTAGCCAAGTTTGTTTAATCCTACTTGTGGTCAATATGGCCCATCTTTATTAAACATGATTAAACTAGGTTAACCTATCTAGCGATTAGAATGATTAGACCAATAGAGAGTTCAAACATTTCTTTGGGACCCACATATTCTTTTTGGCTCAGCGTAGCTTGACCCCAATTGACCTCGGGCCCACTTAGTCAATTCTAATCAAACTTGATCAACGTAGCGCAATGTTGGCCCAAGATTGGTCCTTGACCCATATGATAACTAGATTGGGATGCCTAGCTCATTAGATGTTTGCCCAAAATTAAGCCAAGTTTAGTTGACTTGAGCTCTAGGAGACACAATTTATAGGCATAATCCATTATATGACAAATTAGGCACATTTGCCTATTTGTGACTCAATTCACTCATCTTAGTTGATATAGACTTAGACAATGGCCATGATTTGGTTCAAATCATTCCATCTATAACAAACTTAACTCTTAGATTTTCTTAAATTTGATTTCAGCACCTACATGAGCTTGAACAAAGTATCAATCTTGCTAATTGGATTTTGGATCCCAGTTGAATACAAATTGAATACATTTGACCTTTTTGAACGATTTAGGTGTAATTGGGCTCACTAAGCCCAAATTGATAAACCCTTGGACTTGACTTTTATTGGCCATAAGAACCTAGACTAAGCCCTATTTAGATCAGTTGGTGAACTTAGATTTTAGTGTCTAGGAGGCTATCATGGGATAAAGGTGTTTTACAGAAGCTTCTCCATCTTAAAGAGCCGCAAACTTTTTTAGGACATGTTGTGTAATAATTCTATGTGTGGTGAACACATATGCATGGATGTAAATTTTTGCCAAACTACGTAAAAATTATAGTTTTTTAATGATTTTAAGTAGTTTTTTACATGCTTTACTTGATGAATTTTATTTTGAAATCTTTTTATGCCATACTTATTCCATATGAGTTTTAAAAATTGAGTCTCTACAAAATATTTGAGTTAAGCTTTCATAATGATTGTCTTCATAAATCTTAATCTTTCATTAAAAACCATTGAAAAAATAAGAAGAAACCAAGTTTTATTAAAATTGTATTTGTTATTTTAGCCCAATTCACCCCCCTGACATTGTGTAAACTAACCAATAATTTATAATCCTTAACTTTATGAATATTAACTTTACATTTAAAGATTGATCTATAAGGTTTAAACATTTGAATTATTTTTTATATCACTTCAAAATATTTTTTATCATGATAGGAAAATCTAAGTGAATGTTATTCCACGACATGAATCCCACTATTTGATTGCATTCTAGTTGATTTTTGAAAAAATGGATGATGATTTTTTTGCAATCCTATGATATTAGAAATAGGAACCTTATTTTAGAAGGATACAAAATTTCTACAATCATTAAGTCGGCTTAATGGGACGGGGATAAATGTTTTGTACTATGTACTTATATAAGATAATTATATGAAAAAATGCAACCCGAAGATAGGAAAAAAATTTGGGATAAGTTGGTTATAATATATGAGGGAACCAATAATTTTGGGAAACACATGTTAAAAATCTAAAGAGAAATATAAATTATCTAGAATAAGATCTAGAGAAAACATTTCTAATATTTTTTGGATGATTTACTTGAACCTTTTATGGTTTCAAGCTATTTGAATGGAGCATTTAGACTGCAAATAAGTAAATAAAACTCTATGGTCTTTACAAAAAATATTAGGATTCAAAGATAAATGTGATTGAGACAAGAAACTTAAGCTCTTATATAATTGATCATATGCCCAATTCTCTACTAACACATAAAAAAAATTATAAAAAATTATCTCAAAAGAAGATGAAGAAGAAGAGGAGGAGGAGGAGGAAGAAGAAGAAGAGGAAGACGATGGTGTGAAGAAGACAAATATTATTACACTCAAATATAAAGGTAAAATTGATGGTGAAACATCAATTGGGGAAAAAAAAAAGAATAAGCTTGCACTATAGATTCATCTAGGAAATATTTTTAGAAAGAATTATAATAAAAAAGGCAAAAAAAAATCTTGGCATATAATTTAAAATAAATTTAAGTCTGACAATGTAGGTGAAAAAAAAAGAGTTTTAAAAATGCTTCTAGTGCACCATGTACAACCATTCCAAGCTAGACTATTTCTAAATTTAAGGTGAATGAAAGAAAAAAAACTACTGACAAGAAGGTAAAGAAAGCTTTGAAAGTGGCATTATTTTATTTTGATAGTGAGAATGCACATAGAGAGCAATTTGATAAAGAATATGTATAAATATCAATATATA
>NW_018164920.1:23861-76292 GCF_001263595.1 Phalaenopsis equestris
TATATATATATATATATATAAATGGTGTTTGGTAGTTCATGATTCTATCAATGTGGCCTTTAATGAAAAACTACTAATTCCACCTAGAATGAACCACTGTAATGACAAGGAGAATGATTAGTAAGAAATTTTTTCCTTAAAACCCGAGCACACAAAAAAGACCCATAGTAGAACTTCCTAAAGAATGAAGATATTCATCCATCCATCCTAGAGAAACTTATCATAAGTGATCCATCATAAGGCTTTGGAACCAAAAATACATGGAGAAGAGCTAGATTACTTAGCATTTTCTATCTCACATAAAACCTCTTGTAGGAGATGAATTTTGGATTGCACCAATGCACCAAAAATTAAATCAGTTTGTTCAACAAAATGTCTATGAATAATATCAAGGCCTAGTACTATGTCATTTGAATTAGAATTATTTATCAAAAAAATTTGATGACTTGTGATTAAATTAAAGGAATTGATTTCATGGAATCAAATGCTTCTATAATTCAGCTAAATTACTTGAGATTATTTTTGGTATTTTCATTATTTAAAGGTTTTAAATTATATCAGATGGATGTCAAAAGTGCATTTTAAAATGGAAATATAAAGTAGGAAATTTTATAAAACAACCCATGGGGTCTGCTAATCAATTGAAACTAGACTTTATATACAAGTTAAGAAGGTTCTATAACATTATTTGAGAGATTGTGCACCTTATTAAAAGTTTGGCCTTTAGTAAAGGAAAAAATTGAGGCAACTGTTTTTATCAAAAAATGGAGAGGATATAATAGTTATTGTGATGTATAAAGATGATGTGTTATTTGGAGCAAGTGAGAACTAAATATGACATGATTTTATTGAAGTTATGAGCAAGGAATTTGAGATGAGTTTATTGAATGAGCTTACCTTTTTTCTTAGATTAGAATTCAAGAAAAGGAGTGATGTTATATTCTTATCCAAAACAACGTACCTAAATGATTTAATTTTACATTTTAACATGAAAAATTTCAATCATATTAGTACCCCGTTAAGTGAGTTGAGTGAAGCAATTTTAGATGAATTTTGTAAGAAAACAATGTAGTTATATGGTTTATTATCACTAAATATACTATTTTGTGACAGGAATTCATAGAGGGAGAAAAAGAATAATATACAAGGCAAAGTCATGACATCTCCATTACAACACCAAAGTCTCATGTAGTCAGCATCACAATGCCATCATTATATCATAATAATGCCAAAAACCTTAATGCTTGAGTTTTAAAAAAACAGAGCATTATGAACTCACATCATGGTATGTTTGTCTGATAATTCTAGTTTCATATTTGTTTCAAAATTGAATCAGTAAGGGTCACTTAGAAAGCTATGATAGTTACTAAGCAAACACCATGCTAATAATAAGTGCTAAAGATTAGTGAGTATGTAGAGAGTTAATTCTTTATTTAATAGTGTCAGAGTGAAGTGTTAGAATAGAGGGAGTGGAAAGTAAGAGAGAGAGAGAGAGAACTTAGAGAAATAAAATAAATGAGAGTAGGAGGAGAAGAAAGTTCAGAGATTAGGTTTCATCTTTCTAACTTTTTTACTTATTCTCTATTCACTAAAATTAAAAATTCTTATTTTTATATTCATCATTTTAAAACCATGAGTTAGTTCCCTAAGACCAACCTTTATCCCACGAACAAATATCTCCTTATACGTTTGCATTAACTTAGTAGATATATTCCTATTCCAACAAATTAACGTGATTAACTCAATCGATTCTATTACAATCTCTTCCAAGATTTGCAACTCATAATTAATATTAACACCCCACTTGGCCAAAATGAAATGTAAATTAAGTGCATAGATTTAATCACCATCCATTTAAATCACATAAAGAAACTCTCACATACATCTATCATATATTCCCATCCCAAGGAAGAAAGGGCAATTACTTACAAAACATGCTTGAACACATAAACCAAATCATATGATTGAAATAAAATTCAAAGTATAAAAGTATTACAAGTATAAGCCAAAAGCACAAAATAATAACTGTAGTACTTCTCTCCTTTCTTCTTCTGAATAGGTTGAAGAAACAAGCACACGATATCACAAAATCCCTTAATCCTCTCTTCTCTCTACTTGATTACTCTTCCTGGGACTTCTCCTTCAATTCCCCTCTCAGAAAAAGTGACAGAAGAAATGTGATGGAAAAGCCCCTAAAACTTTGTCATCAAAGCTTTTATATTTCTTTCCCTTCTTCTCAAATTATGAAATGCACTAACTGTCAATATCAAGTTCGGGCGCCTAGGCACCCATTGGTTGGTGCCTAGGTTTCAAGCTCTCGGTTAAGAACCTAAATCTGGTGCTTAAGCACCCAATATCGTGATTCCTAAGCTCCCATAACAGCACTTTGGTGCCCAATGTATGGAGCCTAGTTGTCATGCTCTCGATTTTGTTACTCAAATTGAGAGGTTTCTGGAACCTAACCGCCAGTTTCCAGGTGCCTAAGCGCCCAATAGTATATTTTTTCTCCAATATCCATTATGTTCTAATGCAATTCCTATTATTCTCCTTTCTTGCTATCACCAACAAAAACAAAAAAAACCTTTCTCAAAGTGCAATATCATCATATAAAATTTAAAAATACATATAATAGCAAATGCAAAATGAACAACACATCAACTTGTTTCATTTATCTTGGTCAAGTCGCCCCTGTGCACCTCTTAGATTAAGGAAAAATCCCTGTACCCTCTTTTCTAATGTGTCTAGGAATAACATAAATCTACATCACAACTCCTTAAACCAAACTCCCAAGTAAAATTAAACAAAATCATCTAAACCTTCCTTTTCAACTAGTTATCAGGATGAATTATATGCTCCAACACTATCTTTTATGATCTAGTCATTTCATTTATCTTTTAGGTTGGATGTTAATCTCAAAGCTTTCCTTCCTGGTATAGACAATTTTCACATCTGACCAACTATCAGGATGAATGATATGCTCCAATGATGTCCTCTCTAATATGGTCACTTCATCTATTTTCTAGGTTGGATGTTAGTCCATATGCTTTCCTTCCTAGTTTAAACACTTTCTCTTAGCTTCTCTGACTAGTTATCAAGATGAATGATATGCTCCAGCATTGTCCTTCCTGATCTAGTCGACCTATTCACTTATTTGGGTAGATTTAAATCCACATCGGTCTTTCACCCTTAATATGTTCAGGTAAACTTGAAATCCCCAACGGATCCCAAACATTATAATTCACAAAAATCTAACTTCAAATTTCTCACATATCCAAATTAAAATATATGCCTATCACACTTCGTTGAACGCTTAGGTCAAAGCTAATAAATATGACGTACTTTGAATAGTTCACCACATATATTGGGGGATCATTTGTTGACCTCATTTTTTGTCACATAAGGCTGGCATGGACATCACCCCTTGGTCTGGTTTAGCATGATTAGCCAAAAAGCAGCTTGCGCATTTTTGTCCTGGTGTGGTCATGCCAAGCCTGGACGTGACCACACCCGAAAGTTTCTCGACGAGGTCATGTCTATCCTACGTGTGACCATGCTCAAAAGTCCTCAGTGTGGTCATGTCAGGCCTGAGCATAACCACACTCAAGTAAAACTGGAGGGACCACTCTGTGTGGCCACTCCGCTTGAAATGTTAGCGATTTGTGGCCTTCATCCACAGATCAGACCACGAACCATTGTGATGTTTCGTCGGCAGTGATTCGTGGCTCATTAAATCCTTCAATGGATCATTGTTGTCGTTGCACCGCCAAATCGGATTGTGAGGAACCCCATGCCACCACCTTCTCAACCTATAAATAAACCGTCTTCGACACTCTCCAGGACACACCAACACAGTCTAACGAGATCCCAACTCTTTGACACTTACTTTGACAGTCCAAACAAGGAAAGTACAAAGAAGAGTATTTCTCTGGTGGCCTCCCCCCCGGTCAATCTCCTCCTCTCCAATAAGCTTCTCTTCTTCTCCTTTATTTAATTTAATTTAAGAATTTATGTTCTTAAATTTATTTAGGCTAGGTTAACTCAATAGCCTTGAACTAGTCTTAGGTTTGGGCTTGACTAAGGTCGTATCAAGCCCAGTTCAAATCCTAAACCTAACTCAAGTCTGACCCAACCAAGACCTGACCTAAACCCTAAACTTAGCTCATGTATGACCCAACCCAGACCTAACTCAAACCCTAAACCCAAGCTAGACTTGACCCAAACCCTAAACCTCACCCAGGTCTGGCCTAAACCCAAACCAAATGCCAAACCCTAAACTATCTTAGGCATAACCCAAACTAGGTCTAACCCAAAATTAACCTTAGACCTAACTCAGCCTAAGTCTAACACTAACCTAACATAGACCTAACCCAACTTTGGTTTAACCCAGCTCAACCCTGGTTAACCCTGCTTAAACCGAGTGAAACCCAAATCAAACCTAAGCTAACCCGGCCCAAATCAAACCAAAGCTAACCCAAATTAACCTAGTTTAACCCGAGTCAAGCTAAAATCAGACCTAAACCAACCCAGATCAATTCAGCTTAACCCGGGTCCAATCCAAACCAGACCTAAGCCAACCCGGGTCAACGCACCTTAACTTGGGTCAAACCTAAGCCAACCTGGGTCAACCCAACTTAATCCATGTCCAACCCAACTCAAAATCTAGCAAACCCAAGTCAACCTAAATCAAACTCAACTTAAAACAAGTTATCCTGGGTCTGATGCAGACCCAATTAGTTGAGTTATATCATATCATAACTCAATCTTGAGCTAACCTAAGCTAGAAACACAACTTACCTCTGCTCAACCTTAGTCCAAGTCTAATTCAAGACTAAGTGCATGAGTTATTTTATTCGTGTTATTGCATGTTTTATTTCATATGTTATTTCATGTTAAAAAATCTAATAAAAATAACAAAAAAAAACCTTTATAAATTAAATAAAAATAAGGGCGTAAGCCTCTTACAAGATGGTTTTCTCCATAAACATTAAAAATCAAATCTTAAACAAATTCAAAATTTAGAAAAACTCTGATTTCTCAATATGACTGACAAACCTAGGAGCTAAAACAAGACAAGAATTAAAATATTAAAATTCAAATGAACATCCAAAATACATTAAGATAAAAAATGAGAGCAACACCTATGTAGATCTGACATGAAAATTAAGTTAGCTAAATTAAGCACCAAACTGAGGCCACACACTTACCTCAGGTTAGTTTGAGTATATATGTCTGGTTAGGTACCCTTGTTGGTGCTAAAGACTATAACATACAAAATAACAAACTTTCCCTCTAATACTAGAGAGAATACCTTAGAATGAAGTAACCCATGGTTAGTAAGGAAGGTTTTTCATGCTGCTTCAAATCTACAAATCCTCCATGCTCCGAGATTTAAGAGGAATTTTATGGTTATGAGGCTAGTCATAGTCAACAAATACCAACGCCCCACAGACGAAAGAAAGTAATGAGCATCTTGGCTGGGTAGATTATTCCCAAAGTTTAGGTTAGTCCTCCTATAGAATTCCTTATAAAGTCTAGGGTTTCATTTCTCATCTAGAAATCCTTTCCTACCTGACTCCATCCTAAGCCTAGGGTTTCCAACCATTCTTGTCAGTTAAATCCAGTATCCTTGATTTATCTCTTGACTTCATTTGATTTGTTCAAACTTTCCAAAGTTGTCTAAGCTTATATCTTGGGATTTTTCCATGACACATCATCATCAAACTGTAAGTCATTTCCATTTGAACTTAATTTTTCCAATTTGGAACCTCCACTCATATCATGAAATTTTGATCTCTACAATTCAACTTATCGTATTAATCGAGAGTTTTATTTAGGGCTTAGGGCTCTGAAGTTGTAATTAACTACAACGCCTTGTCATTATAGAGAACAAGACTTCAGAATTAAAATAAACCTTATCTTACACCCATAAGATAAGGGAATAATCTTAGTTCTGTAGATCCATAAATCCCAAAGATTTCTCTTATCTGAGTGATTGAATCCATTCTATGATAATATTTCTATTTTTCAAAATAGTATGTTATTCTTTGAATGTTGTATTAAATCATTTAGATATAAATCTTTCAAGAGCTATGGTGGCCCCCAACAATAAAAAATCCCAACAACATCCATTGAATAGCTTTTTACATTCTTTTTCAAGCATTTTAGTGGCAGCTTAATTATTCCTTTGTTAATGCAAGTAAATTCCCCAATTCAGCTCAATTAGATCTCCTCTTAGAATCATGCTAAGTTAAATAATCTAAAATCCATCTTTGATTCCAAATTCAAGATGTTACTTGCATTCCTTTATCTTATTTTGTTAACATATACCTCCCTGAGCTTCTGCATCATAATTTAATGTAATAATGTGAATCTGGATATAACTTAGAGATAAAAATCTCATGAAAAGCCATCAGCGTATAGATTAGAAAAAGATGAAGCAGCAAATGCCATCCAAATAGAAGAAGCAAAAGGAGTGATTCAATTGGTACCAACATGGGCTACATGCTTAGTATGTGTTGTGGTTATTGTACAATCATCAACCTTCTTCACCAAACAAGGGAGCACCTTGGTATCCCAAAAAATCTTTCCATTTAACCAACGAACCAAACAGTCCTCTTTCAATAACTGTGGTTGGATATAAAAGTGTATTATTTGGGAAGCTACACATGGATATTCCATTCATTAATGCAATAGATTTTAAATTTCTTTAGGAAACTGCACATGGATATTCTATTCATTAATACATTACAATAAAAGTCAAAGGACCAATGTTAAGCTGATTAGAGAATGACATTTCATTTAGAAGCATCTCTATAGTAAGCTCCAATATATTTTGATCAACCTTCATAAGCACACCCTCCATGACTTTAGTAGGGGATTGCTATCAACCAATAACATATGGTTGTGGGCATAGTATCAATAAATTTCCATATGCAGCTTCGTAAACAAAATTAAAATCTACTGAATGAAATATCCATGTGCATTAATGAATGGAATATCCATGTGCAGCTTCAGATTTTAAAACCAAAATAAGAAGAAACTTCAATAAGCTCATGCTCAGGAACTATAGAAAATAAGCATAACTATATATGTCCATAGCTGTTTTAAATTAAAAAATTATTGAAAAGAACAAGATCAAAAGTAAGAAAATTTTAAATGAATTGAAAAAGTTCCAACACTTATTTGCTCAATCATTGCAGCTAGTGAAATTCTTCCATTCATTAAACTTATTAGTAAATGAAATGTTTTCCTCATTCAAGATGCATAGAAACACAAAATCTACCTCTACATCTGCCCATATCCAAGCCTACCGAAAACCAAGTAGTAAGATCTCTCATTTAGGATCTGACATGTGACTCACATTTAGACCAATAGCAAAGAATTGAAATAATGCATAAGAATTGAGTGGTCTGTATGTAAATGCCCCAATATATTTTGTATGTAACTGCATTGGAATTCATGTGCAAGTGCATATAAATTGAGTGGTATGCCCAATATATTTTTTTCAACAGAGCATACAAATTGAGTAGGAATTGAAGTGGTATGTGTGTAAATCCCCCATTGTGATTTTTTTCAATAGTGCATAGGAATTGAAGTGGTATGTATGTAAAAATGAAACAGATGCATCCAATTTCTCTAATTTCCACATGATCGTTCTTCTCACAATTGTAAGAAAGAATGAAAACTCTGCAATGATTCATCTGTTTTCCTCAAATAATTCACATCTCAACTCTCTCATTCTTCATTTATAACTGCACAAGTATGTCATTTTCGAAAACAAATTTTTTTAGCTGTTTCTGAAAAAATTATCATTCTGCCTCTGTGTATCATTTGTTTAAACAAGAAACATTATTATATTTCTTTTAACATCCCAAGCAATATTCCATGCTACTAACAATACAATTGAACCCAGATTTTTTGGTATAGTCAAATTTCCTAATTTTATTTTTAATCTTGTCCCTTTCATTAATTTACAACAAACATCATAAGAAATTCAATATCAATATATTTCTTGCTTTTTTATATTCAGCCGTTTAATGAATGATATATATTTGTGATAGTGATATATATTTTCTTTTTTATATACAATCATTTAATTAATTACATTTATTAAGCCTCACTCCTTTTCATCTCTCCTCTCATGATCTTTGTGACGAGATTAACTCTGTCTTTCTATATCTCACATTCATATCTTCTTCTAATATTTTTCCTCTTTTTTTTTCATTTAAATTAATAATTTAGATTTTTATTCACATTCCACAAATCTTAACCCAAAATCATAAACCTTCATAGGTCCCCTTCTGTTCCAAAGCCGCACCAAGAAGGGGAGAAAACCCCCTAGAACGATTTCAGATGAGTACTTGAAAAAGAGTAAATTTCATATTCATGACGGGCATCCAATCTATTCCTACAATAATCATAAGAAGTACGATTTCGGATCACCCTAATTTCCTCCTTGTAAAAATTACAACTTTTAAAATAGATTCAAAGTATATAGAAGGAATAACACTTGAGACGAAGATATAAACATTGACAAGGTATCTTAGAGAAATTACAAAGTCGATTCTAAGGGCAAGGGGACTGATCAAGCTTGGTAATACGATCGTCATTTTCAACGTAGCCAAAAGGAGAAGTCAAGCTTACCCGACGAGGGAGGTGCTGACGCTGAGATGAGGACTCCTCAAGATTGAAACCAGAGGTTTTCCGGACTCGATGGACCGGAGCTCCTCCTCAGCGTTTTCGTTCCAATCAGAATCAAAATCTATAGAAGAAATGAATGCAAGAGAGCAAGGGGTCGAGGGTAGAGGGGTAATAGGTGTGCTTTCAATACAAATTTTCATGTTCTAGGAAAATATTTGCATACGGACTAAACACGCAGAGCTGCATGCATAATAACCTCTGCTTCATGGTTATTAGGGGATATTACGAGGTTATTGAGGTATTAATTTCAATAACATAAAATCTAGTAACATTCCAATAATTTTATGGTTATATTTTAATATTATTCATAATTTATTGTGAGAATATTATAGGGTTAATGAATTCAGCATGCAAATATTTCTCCATGCTCAAACCAAAGGCTTCATCTACACTGCAGTGCCGGACCTCCTCCCCGAAAAGCACCCATAGTCTACTCGTCTCGACGACTAGGATTCGGCATCGGCTCGCAGTTTCAGTAGTGCAGGCTGCTTCTCAGATTCCCACCTCGCCCTTCCTCCGTTCCACCTCTCCCTTCTTTCTATAAAAAGGTGTCTTCCTCAACCCCCGTCCACCTTTTGCTTCGTGCTCGCCTTCCTAAAGCCCACGCTGCCACCTTCCCCTCTTCCCTCCGCTTCATCTTCTTGGCCCCGTCCGCTCGTCTTCCAGCGAATTCTCTGCGCCATTAGCCTAGTATTCGTGCCCTTACGGAGATTGGGGCTCTCAAACGCTACTGAAATGGGGAATCTCTTCTCTCAGAACTGTAGGAAAAAACATGTCGATAGGTTCTCTATGAGGGAGCCCAAGAAATTTGTGGCGGAGCATTCCTCCGCTATGGGGGATGATTGGGAATTCAATCGGGCTATCGGGGAGGAATTTTGCGAGAAGATTGAAGCTCCTGCGAACATGCTAAAACTGCAGAATATCCCTGGGTTATGGGAAAAGGTAATGTTGGTCCATGAAAGGGAGGGCAAACCGGAGGATATAGGTTTCTATTATGTTGCTCCGCCTTTTTTAATTTCCTTTTGAATTTGGATATTTAGAACTTTCAAACATATGCGTGTTTTTACATTTTTTTTTTCACTTGGGGGCGCTGAAATGCTTTTAGAAATGTTTGATATCTTCTTCTAGGACCTTATTATGATGATGATTGTTTTCTGATTAATGCATGAAGCTCAAGGAGACTACCCATTTTTCTTTATTCCTGTTCATTTTAATTCATGCTTTTTAAGAAGAATTTATAAAAATTTCCCTCTAATTTATTTAACAGGTTTCTGTTAGTTTCCTTTCAGTTATAAATAAGAAAAGTTACAGGATGTTTGGTGTTTGATGTAGAGTTAATTTCTTCTTCAAATTCCCTTTATAAATCCTTGATCATATCTCTGAAAATCTGAAGAAGATTTTGTCTATATCTGTTGCCTTATTCAAGTCTGTTGAACCCAAATTTGTTCTTTGATTCCTGCCCAAGAAGTAGAGCGCATAAGCCGAGGAAAGGAGAAAGAAAATGAGAGAGAGAGGAAGAGATACCCTGTAGTCGTAAAGAAGGGTGTTCCCTGGCTCTCTGTCCTCTTTTATTCCACACAACCTAAAGATTACATGTAGGAAGAAAGGATGAGTTTCCTTTTAGATGGGGTTTGAGAGAGAGAACCTAGGGACCCACCCCTTTTTACATCTAAGGGTCCTCTATTTATAGAGAGATAAAGAGGGGAAAAAATATTTCATTTATGCCCCTGCTTTAAGAGGTATCCTGATTTTTTTCCTACGTAGATCTGTTTCCCTGGAGCGTTCTTGTTGATGGATTCATCGGCATCAGTTGGCTGGTCAAAGTGGCCGACCTTCAGCGGTCGGCCTCCGGTGGCCGACCCTTGGTGGCCAACTGGCTGGGTATGGCCAGCCAGAGTGGTTGGTGTAGGTGCCAACAACAATCTCAGAAATGACTTTCCTTCAGCTCGGCAAGGAACTATTTTTTCGGCTATACATAATGCTCCCGATTTTTTTACTTCCTGGAAGCAAATTTGCGGTAAGAATGAAAAACTCATAAGTACAGAAAATAAACTTCCATAAACCTCTAGCTCGACTTGGTTTCATAACAGTTCTTTCATTGGCCTTGGATGAGTAGATTTTATAAAAGATTATTCCCCGAAGAGAGGCTTTGTTCTCTCGTTCCAGAGAAGAGATTTTGACTACTCGTCCCAGAGGATATTTTTTTGTGCTCTTTCAGGAGGAGAGGCGTTGTTCGCTCGTCCCAGAGGACAGGCGTTGTTCGCTCGTCCCGCAGGAGAGGCATTGTTCGCTCTTCCTGAAGGAGAGACTTTGTTCGCTCGTCTTGGAGGGGAGACTTTGTTCGCTCGTCCCGGAGGAGAGGCGTTGTTCCCTCGTTCCGAAGGAGAGGCGTTGTTTGCTCGTCCCGGAGGAGATTCTTTGTTTGCTCTTCTCGAAGGAGGGTTTGTTTGCTTGTCTCAGAGGAGAGTCTTTGTTCGCTCGTCTCGGAGGAGAGTCTTTGTTCACTCGTCTCGGAGGAGAGTCTCTGTTTGCTGGTCTTGGAGGAGAGTCTTTGTTTGCTCATTCCGAAAGAGTCTTTGTCTGCTCGTTTCGGATGAGAGGTTTTGTTCGCTCTTCCCCGAGGAGAGTATTTATTCGCTCGTCCCGAAGGTGAGGCTTTGCTCGCTCGTCCCAGAGGAGAGGCTTTACTCGCTTATCTCGGGGGAGAGGCTTTATTCGCTCATTCAGGAGGACAGTCTTTGTTTGTTTATTACGGAGAAGAGTCTTTGTTCACTCGTCCAGGAGGAGAGTCTTTATTTGCTCGTCCCGAAGGAGAGTTTTTGTTTGATTGTCCCGGAAGAGTGTTTTTGTTTGCTCGTTTCGGAGAAGTTTTGTTCGCTCTTCCCCGAGGAGAGTATTTGCTCGCTCGCCCCGGAGGTGGCTTTGCTCGCTCTTCCCGGAGGAGAGGCTTTGCTCGCTCATCCCGGAGGAGAGGCTTTGCTCGCTCATCCCGAAGGAGAGGCTTTGCTCGCTCGTCCTGGAGTAGAGGCTTTATTCACTCATCCTTGAGTAGAGGCTTAAATGAAGAGATAGAATATATTTATCTTTTTTCTTTCTTTCTTTCCCTCTTTTTTATTTTTTTCTTTATTTAAGAAAAGTAAATTAGGTAAAGAAAAAATACTTATGTTTTTGTTCCTTCGTGAAGGATCCTTTTTCTCTTGGTAAGTGAGAGACTTTTCCTTCTCTTCTCTCTTTTATTTTTTATTTTATTTTATTTTATTTTTTTTGTTTTTTGGTCTTGTCACTTACCTTTTAGTATTCTCATGTCCCTTCATCTTTTATGTCTTATCATCTATTTTGTATTCTTCCCATATTTTCTTCTTCTTCTTTTTATTTCTTTGGTTTGGGATTTTTCCAGCTCGAAAGGCTCTTCTTGTTGGCGACACGTTCTACTCTCACCACATCTTGTAAGGTGTTGAACCCAAATTTGTCCTTTGGTTCGTGCCCAAGGAATAGAGCTCAGAATCCGAGGAAAGGAGAAAGAGAAAGAGAGAAAGAGAGGGAGAGTTGCCCCGTGGGGGGCAAAGAGGGGTGTTCCCGTTCTCTTTGGCCTCTTTTATTCCACACAACCTGAAGATTACAAGTGGGAAGAAGGGAAGAGTTACCTTTGACAAGGGGGTTGAGAAAGAGAGAGCCTATGGACCATTTTTTTATATCTATGGTCTTATATTTATAGAGAAATAAAGAGGGGAAAAATATTACATTTATGCCCCTGTTTTAAGGGGAGTTTTGAGGGTAATTGTGGTTTTTTTCTTTTCTTAGATCTGTCTCCCTGGAGCATTCTTGTCGCTGGATTCATCGACATCAGGTAGCCCGCCCAAGGGGTCGGCCTTCAGTGGTCGGCCCTTGGTGACCAGTTGGGTATGGCCATTTAGGGTGGCTAACGTAGGTGCTGACGATGGCTTCGACAATGACGAGGGCCTATTTGGCTATACAAAGTCTAAAATTTAGTTGATTTGTTTTCTAAACATCCCAACATATTCTAAGGAGTCTATTTTATCTTTTTAGGAGCTATCCTCCTATTTTTCTTCTTCTATTCATTTCCTTATAACTGCATGGTAAAACAATGACTCAAATGCTCTCTGTTTATGCTTTGAAGAAGTGGAAGTCTCGATCACAATAACTATATTGATCGTCGATGAATATTTCTTGAAGGATGTTAATGGATCCTTAGGTTGGTTAGAGCTGTCCATCGACATCGAGGTTTCTAATTTTTTGGTTGGCATCAAATTGAAGGCAATGATGGTGCTACAAGGCTAATTAATGTAGCAGTCTATTTAAAGATGATGCTAGTGCACTGAAAGTTAAGGCTTAGAGTCTAGAGTGGTGATTGAAGGTGGTCGATGACTTTGAAGATTATTTTATTTGATGAAGTGCATGTGATGGCTTGATTGTAGAGCATATTGTGGCTCTTGGCGAGTCCTCTGTGCTGGCAATGGGAATGTTGGTGGTCAGGTTCCTTGATGAGAAGCACGCTCACATTGTCGAGCGTGTAGGAGGCACTAGGATGGCTACGGACCAATGAGTAGGTGTAAGGGATGTTGCGTTATCATTTGTTGCATATTGTCGATCAATTCTTGATCAAGAAGGTCGACGACTATTCTTGCCGGTTTGAAGTTGATGAGTGAAAAAGGAGATGATCTGTGACTATTTTTATTTTGGTTCATTAAGGTGAAATATGCATATGCATATCTACATGTATATCATAGGTTTAAAAAGCCTATAATTAGAATTGAGGCAATTTACTCAATTAAGTTAAAATATTGGTTTCAAATCAAATTGAGGTATAGGTTTCAAATTAAAAACACAAAAAAAATTAATTTATGAAAACTAACACACAAAACTCATCAAACCTAACCTTATTTTATAGAAGACATAATAAGAAAACATAAATAATTTAAAAAACTAAATAGACTCTTAGAATTTAGAAAATATAAAGACTAGTGACCTAGGATAAAACTAGATTTTCTAACTTATTTTTTATGACCTAAAAATTAACAGCATCATTGTCATCGTTTTGGTTTGTTTTTCTGAAGAGTCATCATGATCTTTAATAGCTTTGTCGTTCTTCTCATTACTCTTATATCTATCATTTCATCAATCCTTTCTCATTCAACTATATCTCTTTCTTTTTTTCTGCATCAAGATTATTATAATAAGTACAATCACAATAATAAAAATTTAAATAACATTTTATTTAGTGCTGTCACATAGTCTTATGAGATTGAGCAAGATGCTTCTTTAGTCTTTATACACCTGTCGTAATTTTGTTATAAAAATTACATGTGATATACATTTAGCCTTTCTTTTCTTTTTTGTGTTTAATTTAATTTGAGTCCTAAACTTTCATTCAATATCTTTTCCCATAACCCCAAATTTTGCTATTATGGTTTGAAGTTCTACAATTGTGGTGAAGCATTGATTCTAGGTAGTCTAGAACATGATAAGGATTGCAAAAATATAGTTGTGAAATTATAAAAATAGTATTAATTCTACAAACTATGAAGAAGAAAATAAATTTAGAGAAAGAAAAAAAAAAGAAGAAAGGATTAGCTCAAGCCTAAAATTGGAAATAAAATTATTTTTTGTTAAGAAGAAAGAAAATTAAAAAGAGACAGAAAAAAAGAGAGTTGTTGCCGCATTGAACTAAAATTAACTCTGAGAAAAAGAAAGGAAACTGAAAAAAAATAAAATAAAATAAACGGAAGGACTAAAGGAGTAAAGGACTGATCTCATTGAAGCTTGAATATGGCTGGTGGTAAAAGCTTAAACTTGTTTTAGATACCAACAATAGCCCCAATTGCACCTATTTCCACTCCACTTCTAGTCCTTGAAGTTCCAGCGCTCTTATTGACTCTCCTTAAATTATAGGGGGGACATTGACAAACAATCGGGATCAATAGTAGTGGTTTGAAAACTAAAAATCATTAAAAGTTGGAATGTAGATTGACTTAGCTGAACATGGGAATTTGCCACAAGTTGTGGATGATTCTCGAAAGACTTTATCCAAATGTAGTGATCGCTGAAAATAATTAAGGTTGTATGATTGGTGATAGTACTCCATACAAACAAACAAGCCATATTCTAGTAGATGAAGCCAAAAAGCCCAGTGTAATGAGTTATATGTATAGGAGTACTACTCTAACAAGATAATAGGCATGGAAGAATTCAAGAATTTTAGATTCTACAGTAAGCTGATCCAACAGCATAAAGAAGAAATAGATTTCAACCACTTAGTGTTAACGGCCCTTAAATCCTTCAGGTAACCAAAAAGGGTAGCCACAAGATGATCCACATTGTTAAAAGAACAAAAAATTGGAAAATCATTCCAAACAATATCCAGCCAAAGCAAAATTTATGCCCCCATTTTTATTGAGATTAAGGTGCCAATAGTAGTTATACCATTACAAGAGAAGTTTTCCTTTTGAAGATCATACAGTAACTATACTAGACAAGAATAAATTGGTTAATGATTGGCTCCAACGCTAGAAATATCTATCCTGTAAGTTCATATGACATAAAGGAAATTCATAAGAACAAGAAACTGGGCAACAAACATCCCAACGAATGGTTGAGATGGCAACCAACAAAACCTTAGGCTTATAGATGACCTCCCTGCTTTCTTTGTCGAACTTCTAAGAAAGATAGCTGTACCAATTGTAGTTGCAGATCCGTTTAATGCAAGAAAAAACAAACTGATGCAGATAAAATATGTCACAAAAGACCATATTAAGCCCTAAACACTATTCCAACTGTGAGGCACCATAGGATTACCTAAAGAGCTGCAAATCTAGAAATATATCATTATTATATTTAGTACCTTTAGAACTAGATAGGGATATAAATGCAATCCCATAGAAAATCAAACAAAGCTCTGATAATAGTTACTAAAACCCTGCAACATAATTTGAGAGTATATTTGAACATAATTAATTTGGCTAAGTCCATTTTCAATTTTTTTCAAGATGAACTGTTGTTTTATCTTAACGTGCTTATTTCTGCTATGGTGGCCAGGATTTTTTGCAATACTTAAGACAACTTGGATATCATAATCTAGTTCTAAGGATTTTTTTTTTATTTGATAGTTTTAAATCTTCTACTAGTCCTTCTGTCCATATTTCTTCTCAAATAACAAGTCTTGTTGGCCTATTTTTAGCTTCAACACTGTTTCTTGAAACCATAAAATATTTCTCACTTCTCTATGCGATCATATTTCCCTAGATAAAAAGCATAATAACTAGAGATGGTTCTGCATTCTATAGCTTCTCCAATGCAATCAAAATGTGCAAATATTTTAATTTACTTGTTGAATTACCTCTTATATAACAAATATTTTCATGGTGCCATCTTGAGGTATCTCAGAATGCGGTTAACAACTTTCGTGTAGTCTTCAATAGGGTTTTTTATGTATTAGCTTGCAACACTATCAGGCAATCAATATCAGGACAAATGAGAGGAGGTCGAAGAGTTTGCAGATAAAATGTTGATAATTACCATTATTGATGGATGTTTTGTTAGTAGTGTCCCAGTTTTATTTGTTGGGTTCATTATATTTTGCTTATATCCAAGCGTTCATATTTTTAAAAGTAAATAAAAAATATACTTTATTTGGGAAATAAAAAAAATTTTATTTTGATTGTTTGCCTTTTTATCATGAAATTAATTTCGATTTTCCAAGCTTTCTGTCTCAAATTATTATGCCAAAGGCCCTTTTATTCTGGTTAGGTTTTTCCCAAATCTCAATATGATATCATTTACATAGACGATTATAGTTGTTTTTTTTTCTTCAGGTTAAGACTTGATAAAGAGGGTGTAACTAGCTTGAAACTGGTATATTCTTCTTTTGCAATATATTTGGAGAATCTGTCACGCTAGGCATGAGAGAATAGTTTGAGGTTAGATAGAGCTTTTCTCGAGTCAAAATACCTTATTAGCGTGTTTTTTATTTTCCAATCCATACGGGATATCCATTTATACTTTATTCTGAAGGTTCCCATCAACAAAAGTATTCTTCATATTAAGTTCATGGAGAAGCTTGTCCTAATTTGCTATCATAAAGAGCAAAATCTGAATTATGTTGAGTTTGACAATAAAGAGAGTTTTTTAATAGTCAATACTTTATGATTAAATGTAACATTTTGAAACAAACCGGGCTTTAAATTTATTACCAATTTATATTTGATTGTAAAGATTTATTTGTATCCAACAGTTTTTTTGTCCTTAGTGGAAGTTCAGACTCTTCTCAGACATTACTCTTTTATAATGCCTGGAAATTTTTTCGGTTATAGCTTTATTCTACTAAGGAGCTTTAAGAGCTTCTTGAACATTTTTTTGGATCTGTGTTTTATTAAGAAAAGTGACAAAAACTTGAAATATATGTGAAAATCATTTATTAGTCATGAAATTATTTATGGGGTGTTTGGTGCATAATCTTACCCCTTCTCTAGAGGAAATGGGACAATGGAGATTCTTATCATCATTTATGGAGTTATTGTGACCAATTTGTACTTCATTTGTCCTTAAGCCAATTTTAGATTCTTGGGTGTGCTGGAGATATGTTGATTGCTCTCTTTATTTTTTATTTTCCCTTGCACAAACCTTATTTTTCATAGATTGTGTCTATTGAAAAGATGTTGAGAATCTGCCATTTTGATCAGGCTTCAGTAGGTTGAACGTATTGATATGGTGATGAGGGTGTTTAGCAGTTCTAGTGTGGCTTAAGTAGGTTGAATAAGGGTAAAGTAGAATTGTTTATTTTCGATATGTTTAATGAGAGGGGATAATGGATGATCAAATAAGCTTTACTTTTGAAATTTTGTTTCTTAAATCTCCTTTCGCATTTCAGGCTTAGAGTAATAAGGTCAGTGTTCAAGGATAGTTATATAAATGGAATTGTAATTTTTTCCCGTGACTATAAAATTGCCTTTGTAAATAAGAAGTTGAGGAGGCTTTAAAGAAAACCAAGCGTGGAAAGTCTGTAGGACCCGATGATATCCCAATTAAAATGTGGAAATATTTAGGAGATGTGGGAGTTTCTTGACTTACTAAACTCGTTAATATTATTTTAAAAACTAAAAAGATGCCTGAGGAGTGGAGGAAGAGTATTTTGGTCCCCATTTTTAAGAATAAAAGGGATGAACTAGACTTTTCAAATTATCGATGAATTAAGTTGATGTGTCATAGTTTAAAATTATGGGTGAGGGTAATTGAACATATGTTAAGTCGTATTACAAAGATTTCTCATAATCAATTTGGATTTATGTCGGGCAAGTCTAGCATGGAAGCTATACATTTATTGAGAGGTTTGATGGAGAAGTTTAGAGTTAATAATGAGGATATACATATGGTTTTTATTGATTTAGAAAAAACTTTACGTTAAGGTTCCAAGAGATATCCTTTGGAGAGTTCTCGAGAAGAAAGGTGTTGATATGACTTGTACTCAAGTCATTAAAGTACTCAAGTCATTAAAGATATAAAGATATGCATACAAGAGCTATTGCTCGTGTTCGAACAAAAGTAGAATTGCCAAATATTTTTTTTTTTATTTCTATTGGCTTACATCAGGAATCGGCTTTAAGCCCATATCTTTTTACTTTTGTTATGGATGATCTTATTGGACACTTACAGGGGGATGTACCTTGGTGTATGCTTTTTGCTAATGATATCTTTCTCGTGGATAAGAAGAGAGAAAAAGCTCAGGAAAAACTAGAATTTTGGAGGTCTTCCTTGGAGTCTAAAGGCCTTCGTTTGAGTAGAACTAAAACGAAGTACATGGAATGTAATTTTAATAGTTGTAGCTCTAGTGACGTAAATGTAACTATGGGTGATCAAATTATTAAAAGTTGTGAACGCTTTAGATATCTCGGGTCTATTGTTCAAAGTGATGGCGATATTGATGGGGATGTTATTAGTAGAATTCAAGTTGGGTGGTTGGTGAGGAGGAATGGTTCCAGCCTAGAAAGGTACCACTTAGACTGAAAGGAAAATTTTATAAGATGGTGGTGAGGCCTGCAATACTCTATGATGCTGAATGTTGGCCTTTAAAAGAGAAGCATAAAACTAAGTTAAGTGACACCGAGATGAGAATGATTAGGTGGATGAGTGGCTTTACACTTAGAGACAAAATGCAAAATGAAAATATATATGATAGGGTTGGTGTAGCTCCAGTGACAGACAATATTATAGAGAGTCGTCTTAGATGATTTTGATCACATTAAACGTCAACCATCTGATGATTCGATTAGAAGAGTAGATGTTTTAGATTCAACTTATGTTAAGAAAGGCAGGTAGACCTAGAAAGATTTGGGCATACTATATAAAAATGATCTTAATTTATTAGAATTAAATGGAAATCTGACACTAAATAGGACGCAATGGAGAAAAAGGATTAATGTAGCCGACTTCACTTAGTGGGATAAAGGTTTTGTTGTTGTTGTACTAAAAATTGCATTTGCATCTTTTTTTTTTTTTTTTTTAAAAGTTCCCCTTAATTAAAGATACCATTAATATAGATTTAGGGTCTAATTTACTCGTGCTGAGAATGAATGTGAATGAGTACTAAATACATAAAATATATGGATGAACAAAAAAATGATTTGTTTTCGAAAAATAAATAGATAATACTTTGAAAAAAGGCTTAAACTATATATATTCTTGAGGCCATTCTATTAGTGTGATGCATAGTTGTTAAGGTTACTCCTAGGAGATATTTAAGAACGGGACTGTCAAAAAAAGCTCATCATTGGAAACAACTAGTGCTTGGTTTGCTATGTAGTTGTGTTTGATTTGTTCGTTGTGAGTTAAGCATGAATAAATTTCTTTGAGCTCAATTTATAAATGACTCAAATAAAAACAAACTTTTTTCTATCGTCTTTTACTTTTTACAACTCAAATTAATTAAAATTTCAAGTAAATAATATATATTATAGTATTTTTTATTTAATTTTTTATTTTTTATTTAAATAATATTAACTTTTTTTGTAAATCATTCGTGCTAATTTTGACTTGAATAGGAGCTGCAAAATAAACAAACAAATTCTAATCGTTTTGAACATGAACTTGCCATTCACAAGCCATTTTGAACTCAAGTTTATTTCGAGCTATTAGATTTATTATTTGTTATTAGCTTTTATTCCCTCTTTATTCTATCATTATTTTTTTCATATTTGTTTTATTATGTTTTGTTTTTTTCCTTTATTGTATTCCACTGTAATTGAGTTTAAATACCCCTTCTTCTATCAATAATATATGCAGCTCTATTCCAAATCTCAACATGGTATCAGAGCTTAACCCTTGATCCAGGCCGCAGCCGGCCTCCTCTGCAGATGCCGCCTGCAGTTGCCTCTGCTAGTGTGGTTTCCTTTGCATCCACCTCCTCATCTCTGAGGAGATTCTCACAGAGGTCTTCTGTACAATGTGATTTTTCCTGGAAAACTTTAGCGTCTGAGAAAACTTCAGTGGTTTCCTCTACAGCGTGACTTCAGTGTGATTCTACAAGCTGCTTCCCACTATTCTTATAGTGGATTAGATCCATCCACCGGTGGTTCTGCACCCTCCTTTACAACAACCGCAGTTTCCTACAGTCTTTTGCCATAACCCTACCAAATTTCATCGATAGCTCAGAACCCCAATATCTCCTTCGGCTTAGTCAGAGTTATGGCGGATTCTACAACTCAGAACCACCTTCAGAAGGTGTTCTTGATTGCCCTAAAAGTTCTACTCCAATTTCTGCTCCCTTGCATATGAGAAGCTCGAAAACCAACATGAATTTTTTAATCACAACCCATAAACTGAACGACAATAACTTTCATCAATGGTTCAAAGCAGTATCTTTGTTCATTAATGGACGTGAGAAGTTTGGTTACCTCGCATGTATGATTCATGAACTTCCAAAGACTGACCTAGCTTATGGAGTTTGGGAAGTGGAGAACTCCATGGTCATTTCGTGGCTGATCAACTCCATAAAAATTTCGATTGGTAGTTCATATATGTTCTTTCCTTCAGCTAGTTCCCTTTGGACGACTATTCGTAATATCTACTCAGATGTAGGAAATTTTGGCTAACTCTGGTATCTAAGAAAATTGGGAGACAAAACAGGGGTCAAGGACTATACCCAATACTGTAAATGTGACCTGTACTACGACCACACTTGGGATTCTCCGACCGACCTATCCCTCTTACGGAAGATTGTAGAAGACTTATTATCTGTGCTCTAGGAATGATACAATCAAAATTGTTGATTGGCTTCTGTAGTTCCATTGTTGATGAAGGGTCAATTGTACTAACAGCCGGTCTAACTCTGGAATCTGTTTTATATATTCTTTTATTACAATGTCAGCAAGTTAACAAATGATATTGATTGTGTTGTTAATTTCTCTTACGATGATTATGCTTTTTGAGGATCATCGTTCGGGGAGGATGATTGGAATTGCTAGAGTGTAGCTGGACTCCACTACTTCAAGTGGTGAGCATTGAGAGTGAGGATACACCTCTCACGAGTTGCAGCTTATTTCGAGTCATTGAATGTTTCATTATGTTGTTGCATTGTCATTTGGGTCACCATAATTTTCAACATTTAAAAAATCTATATCATTTGATGTTTTCTAATAAAAATCTTTCTAACTTCAATTGTGAGACATATCAGTTGGCTAAATATCATCAGCTCCATTTTCCACCCCACACTTTTGCACCTTTTGTTCTTTTCTCCCTCATTCATAGTGACTTTGAGACCCTCTCACACTTCCTGACCTTGATTGATGACCATATTCTAATGACGTGGATCTATATTTTAAAAGACAAATTCGAAGTTGTTGTCACCTTTCAAAACTTCTATACCTTTGTTTTAACTCAATTCAAAACTCATATTCAGGTCATTCGTACCAATAATGGTCATGAGTTTTTTTAATCCTTTGTTGGGTGAATTCTTGGTAAGGACATCCTCCACCACAATCCATGTACTGACCCTTATCAACAAAATGAGATAGTAGAGAGGAAAAACTGTGACATCCTCGATGTTGCTTGCTTCATTATATTTCAATCTAATACCCCGAAATGTTTTTGGAACAATGTCATTATGACTGCCTTATATCTCATAAATAAAGTTCCTTCCAAAATTCACAAATTTTGAACCCGTTAGTCGTTCTGATGTCATGCTTCCTTATCAATCGGGTATTTTCCACATTAGATCCCAAGATTTTTGGGTGCACTATCTTTATTCGAAATACTGTCCACACTCGGAGTAAACTTGATCTTAGATCCATAAAATATTTATTCCTTAGGTACCCCGCAACTCAAAACGGTTATTGGTGTCTTGATTCTACCACCAATAAAATATTTGTAAGTGTTGATGTCTCTTTCTTTGAAAGTGTTCACTATTTTTCTAGTTTGACCTCAAGTGAGGGGGAGCTTGAGTTCTCTGACACTTTCCCTTATCCTACAGCTTGAACCGAAAAACCCGAGAATGAGAAAAAATCACGGAGCCATACCACCACAAATTCACTAAGAAAATCAATTAGTTTTACAGAGGACTCCCACAAGTTTCTTCTCCACACTCACATGAAGAAACTTACTGGATGTTCCACAATCTTTCTTCTCCGATCTGACACGAAACACGCGCCGAGATTCTAGCAATCCTCTTCTTCAACTCTTCTCACTTTTATCTGGAACCTATTGAATCACACCAAAGGAAGACCTACACCCAACCTGTCATTATGCAACTCGAAATTGGTTTAAAAACCCAGAAAGCGGAGTAATTGCATCGTGCACTTAGGCGCCCATATTTGGCGGCTAAGCGCCAAGCTGTCAGGATCGCGCCTAAGCGCCGACTCCTTTGTCTGCGCAAAAATCATGGGCACTTGAGCGCCCAAAGGGGCGTAAAGGTGCCCTCCCTCTTTGTCAGCTCCCAAATGTGAGCGCATCGGCGCCCAGATCGTGGGTTGCTTTGGCTCCATATACACAACATCCTTATTGTCTATGTTGACGATGTTATTCTTACAGATGAAGATCTCCCAACATTGGAGTCCTTAAAAGACATTTATGTTATGCTCTTTGAAATGAAGGACTTGGGATCTCTTCTATACTTCTAAGTCATGGAAGTGGCTCGGTCGTCTCAGTGCATTTGCCTATCACAACGCAAATGTGATTGATCTTTTAACGAAGACAATCTTCTTCTATACAAACCTGTTGTCGTCTCTATTGATTCCAATGAAAAATTAACTAACATTTCAAATGTTGTATGTGTCAGCAAGACTCATTACCGGCGTCTCGAGGGAAAACTCATCTACATCGCCCGTACTTGCCCCAACATATGTCATGCAATTGGTATAGTGAGTCAATTCATGCATGACCCTTATGAGCACCATCTCCAAGTTGTTCACTACTTTTTCCACTATTTAAAAGGTATGTGGGGCTTAGGTTTGTTTTTCTTCCGTCTCACTTCTCAGTCTATTATTGTTTATACAAATACTGATTGGGTTGGATCGGTTCATGATCGACGTTCCATCTCAGGGCATTGTTCATTTGTATGGGGCAATCTTGGCACGTGGAAAAACAAAAAACAGTCTATGATTGCCCGTAACAGTGATGAAGTTGAATTCTGATTCATGTTCTTAAGAATCTATGAAGTTCTTTGGTTACGCATCTTGCTCCACGAACTTTGTATGCCAATCTACGTCCCGTTGTAGTTATTCTGTGATAATAAGGCCACAATCAATGTTGCTCACAATTCAGTCTAACATAATTGTACCAAATATGTGGAGATTGACAGTTACTTCATTAAAGAAAAGATTGAGTCGGGGGAAATTTGTGTTCCTTTTCTGTAATGCAGTAGTCAACTAGCGGACATCATCACCAATAATCTTTCTCGTCCTTTATTCGATGACTTCAAATCCAAGTTGAACATGACTGTCATACTATGCTTCAAATTGAGGGGGAGTATTATATTTATTATATGTTATTAGTTTTTATTCCCTTTATATTCTATCATTATTTCTTTCCTATTTGTTTTATTTAGTTTTATTTCTTTCCTTTATTGTATTCCATTGTAATTGGGGTTAATACCCCTCCTTCCATCAATAATATATGCTACTCTATTCTAAATCTCAACACAAACAAAAGTAATTTTAAACGAGTTGACTATAAACAATCATTGAGCTCACTCGAACTTGGCTTGTTTGCACCCCTACTTGAGAACATTACAAGGAGCACTGATGATGCATCCTTGTATGAGATGTGTCTATTTTTCTTGTAAACAATATCATTTTATTGAGGGGTGTTGTCATAAAAGCTTTGGTGGATTATTCTTGATGTAGAATATAAATTTTTAAGTTCGATTTTAGTTATTCTTTGGTATTGTCAATCTTAAGGATGTGGATATTGAATTGAAAGTGAGTGCAGACCATAATATTGAATTAGATTTTTCTTTCATTAAGAAAACCCAAGTGAGATGGGTATGATTGTAACTAAACTATTTTGGTCTAGAGATTTTTTTGTTGGTTTCTAAATTTTATTACACTTCATTATGGATTAAAGCAAATGGTTTAAAAGACTTGTAGGTTTGATTGAGATAAGATAATGAGTATGCTATAGTAATTGACAAATTTAATACTGAAATCTTTTTAATTTTTGTTGGCAAATATTAAATAAACTAGTTTTTCAAGGTAATTAAAGTTAGCGTCTTAAGCAATTTCGCTCAAGTCAAACATCACCATATCATTACTTGGAATGCTTTTGAAATTATTAGTGGACCATTTTGGTGACACCCAACCTATGGTGATACCCAACCTATTGTTTGATCCTGAACCTTGAAGGATTGTTTTTTAGAAGGTAGAACTCTTAACACCTACACACTTTAATCATCCACCCTAAGTTCAAATCTTGAAAATGACATATTATATGAGAATTTAGCAACACAAATTTTTGTCTCAAGTGAGTTTGCTTATTCATAATAAATTACAATCTCAGTTAGGCCCTACCTATATGCATAGAGTCAAGTTATAGATTTCTTGGGCAAATGACAAAAACTTATGGTATGAGCTGTAATTGTGGATGCAATTTTTGTTTACAATCATATTATCAGATGATAAGTTTATGCTGCGTGTCCCGGTCTGTTGTTTGAAGTCCTCGGTATAAGACCCTTCAGGTCGGGGATTCAAATCTCCTCGGGCACAGTTGGCCTTAAGGAGGCGGTACTCGAATTGTTAGGCACGGAGTGACTGGAGGCTCGTATAATAGCCTCTGGCCATTCCTTTGGGGGAAAAAAATGTTTACCCTCCAGCTACTAATTTTTTTTTATTGTTTTCAATGAGGGCATCATGGAATTGACCTTTTAGAGCAACCAAATTTATTATGACATCGTTTCTATTAGAATAATAGTTGAGTGTCTTAGGTTTTGCCATCCACGTTGGCTAGTATCAGGAGGAGAGAGAGTTGTTGAGATTTATGTTTGTTGTTGATTTTTTTGAAATTTTATTGTCCTTTGTTTCATTATGGATTTTTTATGTTTTGGATATGAATTCTTCATTTTGAGGTTGATTTTCAACATTGGACTTGCCAACTTCTTGACAACTAACATCTTTGTAGTTTTTTTCTCCAATTTCACTTTAAAAAGATCCTTCACATATGTTTTTAGCATTCTTGTTGGACAAAGACCAATTTTCAGTGCTGGTGAAGAAATTGTCAGATAGAACTTTAATGTCTTTCAAATTATCTTTAAAATTAAAATAAAAAGTGATGAGAGTAAAGAATGTGAGATTTTGTGACTGAATTTTATTCCTTAGTTATGTGTAAAATTGTTAAGAAGCTGTAATGAGTAGGTGGAGAAAAAAAAACAAATTTTTACAATCCAGTACTAACTGCCTAATATATCTAGAAAGCTCTTGTCCATGAATTTATTTATTGACGTAAATGAATAATTTTTGTCCAAGGATTACTGATTACTATTGTTGAAAAGTTGTCCATAGATTGCTAGATTGCTATAGATGGGAAGTTGTTGGCGATTGCTTCATAATTAGTTTAAAAATTGATTTATTGAAAATCTCCACTGATTTGAAAGAATCTGATTTGATTTTTTGGAGCCATGATTTCTTTTCTTTTTTTATTTGATTCCATTACATCCAAGGTAATACAAGTACTCTGTGCAGAAGCCTTTCTTGGGTTCTTTGAATGGGAAGTCTGTTTGGTCTCACTTTCTTGATTAGCTGTTTCCAATAGCTCCTGAGTAGTAATGGTATTGTTAGTCATTGTCTGCCTGTCCTTTTCAACTTGGCTATATCTTATATATCAATCATGCAAATATCATTGCTTTAAGATGGTATAAATAATTCTGCTTTTCTGCATTCTAGTGCTTTTTCAATCATTAGTAAAGTGAATCTCATTGGTGCATATAATTAGCGGGATCAGTTAATTTATGAAAAACTAAGAAATAGATGTAAAAGCTACTGCTAGTTTTATCTAGGACTAAAGACTGCTTTGAATGCACAGCACTTCAAGGAGCTCAATGAAGTTTTTCACCCTCTGACAGTTGAAGAAGATGAAAAGGTTGTTCATGCTCTCGAATGTGGGAATAGGTGCGGCTGTTGTATGCCTTGATTTTAATGCATATAATGACTTCGAGGTGCTTGATTTATTAACTTTCAACATTTCTCATCTTTTCTGCAGTTGGGAAATTCTTGTTACACATAAACCTTCAAATATCAGTATTACGAGGGAGGTTTTGCAACGCTTGAGACCCAATGCTTGGCTGAATGATGAGGTAAATTTTCCAATTCACATTTTGTTTGTATTTCCAGTCTTGTAGTTTTAATATAGGATATTTACTGGAAAGTTTTTACAATATCCTGTTAACAAAATATTTGGTTTGAACTTATAGGTTATTGACCTTTACCTTGAGCTTTTGAAAGAGAGGGAAGAGAGAGAGCCCAAAAAGTTTTTGAAATGCCATTTCTTCAGTACATTTTTCTTTAAAAAGGTTTGCTTCACGTTAAAATTTTCCATTTCTACTTTGTTAATTGAATTCTATTTAATTTTTAGTCAATGATATAATAGTACTAATTTTATTCATGCATTTGATGACATTGATGTTGGACGACTTAAGATTAAAATTTTCAAAGCTCTGCATGTTGATGGTTGGGTAGGTTGCGGTCTTATGCATCATGGGTTGAGTTTTGTTACTATCATGCAATAGATAATAGGGTTGTCAAAATGGTTCGTTGTTCGCGAACAGCTCGTGTTCAACTCGCTAAGAAGCTTATGTTCGGCTTGTTTGCTAAGTTAACGAGCCGAACACGAACAAGATGAACAAAGATTTGTTCGTTTGTGTTCGACTCGTTTTGGCTCGAAATACTACTCATCAAGTTAAATATATATATATATATATATATTTGAAAAGGCAAAATTCATTGATAAAAAAAGAGGATACAAATGTTTTAGTGAGTGAGTACAAAGATCTCACTCAGAGGGATTACAAACGTATTTTCCAAAAGAAACAACTCCTAATCATGGTGGGTGTAGTCGGTGGATCCACCGCTTCTCCTTCCCCTGAATCTAGGGAGGGAGTCCAGCAACATACTAAGATGTGGACTTCCGCCCGAAACAATGATACAACCATCCTGAGAGTTACTGATATCTGATATTCATTTCTTCTTCTTCCTAGATTTGTAAACTTGTCAATCATCTGCCAGAGAAAGTCTCGTGTGAACAATTGGTGGATCTTCGATGGAGGTAAACTGCTGATCTGACTCAGCCTGCAACACACCTTGATCCTGACACTCATCCATAACATAAGTACTCTCTTCTCTCGCAATATATGGATCCAAGACACTTTGGCTAGCATCTGCTACATAATTTGTAGAATTTTAAATCTGAGGGAGAGCTGCCTCAACAACAGTAGGAGGAAGCTGCTGGTCTGATTGGTGAGGCGGAACACGCCGATCTCAAATGTGGGTGAAGCCTGAAGCATTTGACAGAGGTGTGCCCAAACAGTTTACCATGATTGCAGTAGTATGGTCTTTGTTCATCTATAATTGGCTGCCAATACCTATTGTAGGCAGTGCCAAAGTCATATTTCGTCCACATCAGGGAGGGTGAACCGAAGGCCTGGTTAGGTTGAAGGGGGGTGTATCCAATTTCATAGGTCTCTCTAGTGCAGCTTCAATAGGGTACATGACATGGTGGTTGAAGTAGTGCAACTTTAA
This sequence comes from Phalaenopsis equestris, assembly GCF_001263595.1. Taxonomy (NCBI): domain Eukaryota; kingdom Viridiplantae; phylum Streptophyta; class Magnoliopsida; order Asparagales; family Orchidaceae; genus Phalaenopsis; species Phalaenopsis equestris. The sequence continues at coordinate 51,791 of NW_018164920.1, forward strand.
GCCAGGTAGTTTAAACCAGATTGGAACTATAGGTGGTTGTTGCCTAGGGATAAATTTAGGAGACCACTTAAGTAGTTTCATATATTTTCCCTCTATTGTTATAACATTTTTGGAAAATATTTTGGCATAGTCTTCCACTTTAGATAATTTTATCATCACATGTCTTCCATCAAAGAGACCAACCTTCCAGAGTCTCAATAGTTTAAGATCTTCAAAAGCCCTTCGAACGATTTCCATTTTGAGATGTCCCGATTGGAACTTTGTAAGGTTGCAGTCCTCCTCGTCTTCGAATGATTCGTGGTAAACCTGAGAGAAAACCTGATCTGATCCCATAGAGTCAACCATATCAACAAAAAAGCTTTCCCAAGATTTAAATTGAAATAGTCGGTGGTTGAGAAGGAACAGTAGTCATAGAGCTCAGAGTGGAACGTGGGTCAAACTTCTTTGCTGCTCGATATGCAGAGCAAGGATCGAACGAAGACCACAACAGAGGATGCTGCTCGATACGCAGAGCAAGGATCGAACGAAGACCACAACAGAGGAAGTCGCGACATTGTGCAAGGAAGCTCGCGCGAGGCATTAGGACAACGAAGGACGAACGTAGCTGCGGCGAGAAAGACGCGAAAAACCTCGTAACAGCGAGAAAATGCTGCGAGAAACAACGACCCGAGGAAGAAGACGATGAGCGAGCACGAAGAAACCAACGGAAGATGAAACACTCGAAACAAGAGAAGTCGGATGCGCCAACTGTTCGTCGTCGAGCACGACGAAGCCAAAGGAGTTAGCACAGGGTTTGGCCATCGGGAGAAACCTTATTCCGCTCTGCTAGGGTTTCGCTTCATGGCGATCCCTAGCATCTCGGGTATTTAATAATGGCAGTTAAGCATTTAATAATCAATATAAAATATTGAATAATTTATAAATATGATCACTTTCGATATTGCATAATATTTAAGATGTTTTACCATATCATTAATATATTTATATCATTTTATATTTTTTCTAGCCGTCTCAAAACCATTGTTTAAATAATTGTATTAGTTAAGATATTTTAATATCAATATTTTTTTCATTTACGTGCATAAATATCTTAGCACTCCCTCACCAATCCACAAATAAGTGACTATCATATTTATGCATACACATATAATCAATCTATATAGTTTATATCATTCACAATTTCATATCACTCAATATATAATATTATTACTATAATGTATAAATATTTTATGATGTCAAACTATAAGTATTCATATCGAAATGACCGATAAAATTTAAGACAAACTATAAGTATTCATATCGAAATGACCGATGAAATTTAAGAATAGAGGAATCAACTTTATTAATCAAACATGAATAATAATTTATTAAACTGGCTTAGACGAGATACACAAATTATACTATAATTTAAGAGTAGAAATACTTACCTCAATGTAGTTTTATTTATGCTTGAATTTTCCTTGTTCTCGAATCTTCTAAAATTGATGTCTATAATAAACAAGAGTATTCATACTAATAAAATTTAATTTATTTATATCACTTTAATTATCTATTAATTTTATTAAAATCTTAATTTCCATCATTTTACTTTATGTAATCCTAATTAATTTTATTTTGTTATTCAATATATATATTTAAAATTTATTATTTAAATTATAATATAAACCCAAACTTATCTTATCGGAGTTTGCTCAAATCAATCTCCTTCATTATTTTGCTCGCACACTTTACCTACTCGTCACCTTCAAGCTGAAATTTTATACCTTGAGCACTAATTCAATAAAATTTTCTATTAACATTAATTAATAAACACACAATATATATATTTACATAAATTATTTTATTAATTAACTTAATTTAAAATCTCTTACTCACCCTAATCTCTCGGTCGTCTGTCTTAACCTGCATAGACACGACTTCCCCTTCTTGCCGCACAGAACTTCCTCCGCCTTTTCTCCTACTTGAATGTAGGATGCTTGAGGACGCCTCCTCCAGCACAAAACCGCGGTTTCCTCCTCTTCAACTCTAAACCCGCGAGAAACTCGCAAGCCTTCGCCTCCACTCCTCTTCTTCTTCAAGCACAAGTTCTTGCTCTTCCCCTTAGAGCACAACATGTTCTTCCAACACACAAGGGCATGAAATGGATCACACCCAAGCTTTACATTGTAGTTTCTGCTTAGGGTCCTCTAATCACCCTCCAGTACGTCTTTCTTGCTTCACGAATTGTACGTGTGAGTCTTCGTTGTCATCACCTTCGACATATTTGGCGGCACCTCCTCCCGCGCAAGACCAGCATGTGCCATCCTCTTCCTCTTTTGCTTCAAATTGATACTCCACTTCCATCCGCGCGCGAGGTTTCTCCACTCTATCTCTCTTTCTAGTTTTTTCTTCTGTCTTTTTTGTCTTCTTCCTTCTCTCTCTTTATCCCTCATTTTCAGTCTCTTGTTCGCTCTTTAATTCATTCCCTCCAGTTCGAATGAAATGTTCGATACCTAAGAGGAACTCAATCGAGACGAAGATTAGTTCAAATCGTCACAGATGAAATAAAGTCCATTTTCTTTTATTACTTATATATATATATATATATATATTTTACACGCACTCGCGCGTACACACGTTATTATAATCTCTCATCCTTGTAAAAATTTCATCATCGAAATTCACAAATCTACTCTAAGCCTCCCATCACTTCTCATTAGAACTCTTGATCTCGTTCATTAAGATAAAATAAATACAATAAAATAAAGGTTTGATACTAGATAACTAAACTATCATTTCCCATCAACTAAAATAGGATAACATCACATCTAAACAAAGTTACCATAACAACAACATACTCCTCTGAAAAAATAAATACACTAGAATGACACTCCTATAACATGTGATAAAATATACTACTCATCAATCCCTAGTACCATTAACACCGACAACAGGTTTCAAACTCTCTACTAGTAAGTGAATTAGCTCGATTTCTAACTGACTCTCTTGATTGAACTTGAGTAGGAGCTGAAGCTATAAACTCTATTCTTTTTTGACCACCTGCAGTCTTCAACGAAGGAAATCCAACTAATTTCTGTTATTTTGAGATTTTCTTGTCAAGTGAAGGATAATATTTAACTATGTGAACAGGCTGGCGATACCAATAACTAGTAGGACAACCCATCAAACATTCACCTTTATGTGTTTTTCACATTTGACACAAATGAATACAGTATTATGAGAATTGTCGTCACTGAATGTATCAAAACTAAATTTGGGCTTCTTCACATTGATTCCCTTATATTGATCCACATATTTTCCTTTATCAATATTCTTTCTCTTTTGCGTCTTCTTAAGCTTCTGATTAACTTGAAAATCAATCTCTACTCGTCTCGTCACTCTACTTACATTGAGTATTCAGCGATCCTTAAATTCACCAACGACTGTCTGATCAAATTTTTTAATCCTGAAAGGAATCTGCAACACTTCTCTTCTGTAGTAGCTATCAATTTGGAAGCATATCTTGATAGTGCAATAAACTCTGCTTCATGCATGACTATTTTCTCTCGTTGCACCAACTTAATGAGTTTTTCCTACAACCATCTTTGAACGGCTAGGGGTACAAACCACTATCTGAATAACTTTACAAACTTCTCCCAACTTATTATCATGTTGGGTATGTTCCCTAGCCTATCTCGACGCTGCCCATGCCACCATCTTGTAGTTTCTCCATCCAATACAAAATTAGCTAATATTACTTTTCGTTCATCCAGACATGTCATGCTATTTAATATTTTTTCTATGCTCATTAATTAATTCTCCACTTCAATCGGATCTTCAGTTCCTTTGAACAAAAGTAGACACAGACCTTGAAATATCTTTAAATACTTGTCCATAATAATAGTCTGATCCCTACTAAACTGTAGATTGGACTTCTAAATCAATTGTGGCATGTCGTCATCATCTGGGTCAAGGACATTCATATTCACATTTATAGGAGGCGATATTTCATTTTCTACCTAGGTCCTCTCTTCTTGTATCACCGACACATTAATTGTCGGAATTGAAATAATTACTTAATTAGTGTTAACTTCAATTTTCAATTTTATTATTATAAAACTTTGTTGTAGTTATCCTATTGGCTCTTTCATTAATATTGCATTAATTAATTTTTTTTACGCTCTGCTCTGATACCACTTTTATCACCCAGGGGTTGGAATTAACCAATACGGTCGGACGGTAGAAAATTAATTTTTTATAAATAATTAACATATGAAAGAGCCACTATAACAACAACAACAAAACCTTTATCCCACTAAATGGGGTCGGTTACATGAATCATTTTTTTCTATTGTGTTCTATTTAGTGTCTAATAAATTAAGATCATTTTTTATACAATATGCTCAAGTCATCCTAGGTCTACCTCTTTCTTTCTTAACATAAGTCGACTGTAAAACATCTAATCTTCTAATCAGATCATCAGATGGTCAACGTTTAATATGACCAAATCATCTAAGATGACTTTATCTAATTTTGTCCGTCACTGGAGCTACACCAACCCTATCATGGATATTTTCATTTCGCATATTGCCACTAAGTGTAAAGCCACTCATCCACCAAATCATTCTCATTTCGCATATTGTCACTAAGTGTAAAGCCACTCATCCACCAAATCATTCTCATCTTGACAACATTTAATTTTATGCTTCCCTTTTAAGGCCAACATTCAGCGCCATAGAGCATATGAAAGAGCCACTACAAATAAGAAATTTTGGAAATTAATTTAACGTAAATCCACTACACCACAGTAACACAATTAAAACGAGTATTTAAACAGGGTTTAGAAATTAATTTAACGTAAATCCACTACACTGAAAATAAAATTTAAGAATTTGACGGTAAGTTAAATCTAACTTTTTTTGGTATTTCATTTAGTTTATGTCGTAAGTCCAATTTTATAAAATCCAACTATTATTTAGATTTAACAGATGTAACATAGGAAAAAAATACTTCGATGGGATTTATGCCAAACATGTCAAATTGATTTAACAGGATTTAATCTTGAATCAACCAAACATTGATTTGGATTTGATAAATCTGGATTTACTTGATTTACTAAATCATAATTAAATTAAATCCTAGTAGCAGCCAAACACCACCTAAAGCAGTTATAAATTTATCTCTGATTAGATTATCTGCGTTTATTATAAACATTTTTCCTTATATTGCTCAGCTTTTAATCAATTAATTAAACCTAAAAAATTAGTTTAAAATAAAAATGAACTAATTAATGCAAGTGAATACTAATACTCCTAGACCACAGTAACACAATGAAAACGAAAATAATATACATGCCAATTAAGTTTTTAATAGATCAATATTAAATATTAGATAATTTATTAATATAATCACTCACAATATTTCATAATATTTATTGTGTTTTACTAAATAACATATTTATATCATTTTATATATGTACAACCGTCACATGATCCATGTCTAAAAGTTATACCAGTTAAGTTACTTCAAAATTAATATCTTTTTTTTTATTTACCTGTAAATGCACTTTAGTTTTTCTTGCCAGTACCATAAAGATATGACTCCATCATAGCCAAATATACACGTACAATCAATTTATGCAGTTCATATCATTCGCAATTTCACATCACTTAATATGTAATGTTTATTATTATAATGCATAAATATTTCATAATGTGAGACTACAAATATTTATATCAAAATGAACAATCAAATTTAAGAATAGAGGTATCAATTTCATTAATCAATCACAAATAACAATTCATATAACTGGTTCAGAAAAGATACAAAATTGATACTATAATTTAAGAGTAGAAGTACTCACCTTAATGTCGATTTATTTGTTCTTGAATTTGACTTGCTCTCGAGTCTTCTAAAATTGATGCCTATAATAAAAATATGAGTATTCATATCGCTAAAATTTAATTTATTTATATTCTTTTAATTATCTATTAACTTTACTTTATTTACATATTAATTTCAATCATTTTATTTTATGCAACCTTAATTAACTTTATTTTACTATTCTATATATATACCACAATCTCCCTCCTTTAGCTCACACACTTCACTTCTCCTCTCCAAGCTGAAATTTTAACCATGAGTTCTAATTTAATAAAATTTTCTATTAATATTAACTAATAGACGCACACTCAAAATATATATATATATATATATATATATATTAAAAAATTTAATTTAAAATCAAAAATTTTCTATTAATATTAACTAATAGACGCACACTCAAAATATATATATATATATATATATATATATTAAACAATTTAATTTAAAATCGTATACTCATCTTAATCTCTCGAATGCCTGCCGCGAATACACGCCTTCCCCTACTTCTTGTCGCACAAAACTTCCTCCTTTGCTTCTCCTGCTCTAGCGTAGGGTGCTCGACGATGCCTCCTACCACACAAAACTACGACGTCCTCTTCAACTCGGAACTTGCAGGAAGCCCTTAAGCCTTCTCCTCCGCTCCTCTTCTCCTTCGAGCACAACTTTGTCCGACACACTAGGGCGTGAAACGGATCACACAAAGCTTTATGCTGTTGCTTCAACTCAGGAGTCCACCGATCACCCTATGGGAAGACTTTCTTGCCGCACGAGTCGTACGTGTGAGTCATTCTTTGATGTCGTCACCTTCTGTATAAGACCAACACATGTCGTCTTCCTCCTCTTTCTGCTTCAATTTGATGTTATGCTACTACCCGTACGCGAGGTTCCTCCACTCGACCTCTATTTCTTCTTCTTCTTCTAATTTCTTCTTCATTTTTCTATCTTCTTCTCCCTCTTACTCTTTATCCCTCACTCTCAATCTCTTGTTCGCTCTTTAATTCATTCACTCGGGCTGGAGTGTGATAGTCAGGAGGCATTCTTACTACAAATAAAACTTTTTAAATGTTGAGGAAGCTCTAAAGGATGAATATTGGATTATTGATATTCTAGAAGAGTTCAATCAATTCGTTACAAATAATTCAAAGCCCGCATATCAAATATATTATTTAATATCCATATTTTTTCCCATGTTACATGCTCGAGTATCTTACTGTCCTCAACTAGTATCATATGAGAGTGAATTCTATCAATCAACATGCATATTCTATAGATCATTCTCTTTGCATTCTATATATGGTTAATATGAAATTTGAAATCTAACTAGAAATCTTTATCACTCAATTCAACATGATCAATCTTTTTCATTAAAAAAATATAAATCATTAATAAATTTTCTATATCTTTGGACAAAATGAATATCAGTAATAGTTAATGCAGAAAGTGAATATCAATAACAGTTAATGCGAAAAGTATAATATTACCATAACTTAGGAATATTAGTACTCGAATAAATCTTAAATGAGTTGTGCTTGCTTCTTTCACTATCTCTAACCGTTATTACTTATTATTAACTTTTATTTTCTCATTATGTATTTTCTATTTTATTTTATTTTGTTCTATTTCTTTCATTTGGTGTGGCTATTATAATTGGGTTTAAATACTCCTCATTCTATCATTAATATTATGTTTCTATTCCAAATCTCAATATGGTATCAGAGCCTAACCCTAGATCCAGATCTCTGTCGGCCTTCTCTGTAGACGCCGCCACTGCTCTTCCCTGCAGGGCCTCCCGTAGGGACTCCTGGTCGTCGGCCTCCTCAGGAATCTACAGGAACTTTCTAGTTATCTTTTGTTTTTCCCTGCAGATTCTTGTAAGATTTTCATGTGGTTTTCTCCCTGGAAAGTTTCCCGCAGTGTGTTTTCTCCCTTTGTTTGTTTCCTCTGCAGTGTCAATATCCTACCTACAGGTGCAGCCGCCGGTCTCTTTTGTCTTCCTTCTGCAAGCGCAAGCCGCCGATTCCAGTAATTGCTATTTTTCTTGCACCTGCTTGCTCCTGCTGCAGTCCAACGTCCCTATAGGTTTTTAGATTCCCACAGTTATATTCGTCTGCCGCTGGCCTACTAGAATTCATTGATGGCTCAGAATCACAACCACATCTTATTTGGCTCAGTCGAAATTATGGTGGATTCCTCCAACACTGATTCATCTTCAGAATGTGTTCTTGATTCTACCAGAGGATAGACTCCAACCTTCACTCTCGTGCAAACCGGAGGATCAGAAACCATTATAAACTTCTTGATCACAACTCATATCTTAAAGGAAAGTAATTTTATCCAATGGTCCCAAGCGGTGTCTTTATTCATCAAATGATGCAGGAAATTCGGTCACCTCACATGTATGATTCATGAGACTCCAAAAATTGACCCGACCTACAGAGCTTAGGAAGTGGAGAATTTCATAGTCATGCGTGTCTGATCAACTTCTTGGAGACTTCCATTGGTCGTTGATATATGTTTCTCTCTTCAGCTAGTGTCCTCTGGACAACAGTCTTTGATACTTGGATTTAGAAAGCTTTGGTCAACTTTATGAGGTGTCTAAGAAAATTCACGAGGCGAAACTGACGTCAAGGATTGTGACCCAATACTATAATAACCTTGTTGCACCATGGATGGAATGCGGCCTGTACTATGACTGCATTTGGAATTCTTCAATCGACCTTTCTCTCTTCCAGAAGAATATAGAAAAGGATCGTGTGTTCCAATTCCTGGTTGGCCTTAACAAAGACCTACGAAGTCCGCCATATTCTTGGTTGGGACCCTTTTGCTTCCTCTCACGTTGCTTTCACTAAGGTTCACCAGGAATTGAGTTGGAGATTTCTCATGCTCCACTTCTACTCCTTCAGCCGAATTGTCCTCCTTGATCTCGAATAGTACTCAGTCCTCGTCCATGTCATTTCAGACTGTTCACCCCACTTTTGATTACTGTCACAAACCTAATCACACTTGGGACAAGTGTTGGAAACTTCATGGTAAACTGACATACAAATTTTCGGCTAAATCCTCTGTTACCAAGGGCCTCACGATGACGTCCGAGTCTACCACAGTTCAAACAACTCGTACTCGGAACATCCTGGAATCCTCTGAATCCTTAAAAAACTAGATTGAGCAATTGATTAAGCTACTTGGAGCCAATCAATTCTCTACGGGTGTGTGGCGTCCACCTTCAACAAGGTATTCTTTTTATGACTCACGATTTTTTCCTCATCTAGTCCATAGGTTATTGATTCAGATGCCTTGGAGCATGTGATTGGATGCTCACAAGCTTCTCGACTTACTATTTGTGCTTTAGGAAAGTTGTCAGAATTGTTGATGGCTTATATAATTCCATTGTTGGTAAATGGTCGGTTGTACTAACGACCGATCTAACTCTGGAGTCTATTTTACTTGTTCTTCTATTATGACTTGACTTATTATCTGTCAGCAAGTTGACAAATGAGATTGATTGCGTTGCTAATTTATCTTCTGATTGTTGTGTTTTTTAGGATCGTTGTTCGAGGAAGATGATTGGAACTACTAAAAGGGTAGTTGGACTCTACTACTTTCAAGAGAAGAGCACAGAAAGTGAAGACACGACACACAAAAGTTGTAGTTTATCTCGGGTCATTGAATATCCTGTTATGTTGTTACATTATTGTTTGGGTCATCATAATTTCCAATGTTTAGAAAATTTGTATTCTTTGATGTTTTTCTATAAAAATCTTTTTAATTTCAACTCTGAGACATGTTAGTTAGCCAAGCATCATCGGGTTCATTACCCACTCCCCCATACTTAAATATTTTTTGCTACTTTCTCTATCATTCAAAGTGACATATGGGGTACCTCTCGCACTTCCAACTACACTAATAACGGTGGTTTTTGACTTTGATTGATGACCACACGTGGATGACATGATTCTATATTTAAAAGACAAATCGGAGGTTGTTGTCACCTTCCAAAACTTGGACATCTTCGTTCTAACTTAATTCAAAACTCTAATTCAGGTTCTTCGGACTGATAATGGTCATGAGTTTTTCAACTCTATTTTCCGTGAATTTTTGGTAAGTGATCATCCACCATAGCTCGTGTATGGCTAAAAAAAATGTGGTAGCCGAGAGAAAAAGATCAATTCCTTGATTTTGCTCGCTTCATTATGTTTCAATCCAATGCCGTAAAATAATTTTGGAACAATGCCATTCTGATCGTCACTTATCTTATAAATAGAGTCTTCTCTAAAATTCATAAGTTCTGAACCGCCTTAGCCGTCTTGATTCGCTTCTTTGCCAATCGGGTCTTCTCCACATTAGATCCCAAGATTTTTTGGTGCACTTCCTTTATTCGAGCATTTCCCCCACTCATTGTAAACTTAATCTCATATCCATAAAATGTATCTACCTAGGTATGCTGCCACTGAAAGGGGTATCAGTGTTTGGATCGTACAACAAATAAAATTTATATGAGTGTTGATGTCTTCTTCTTTAAAAGTGTTCCCTATTTTTCTAGTTCGGTTTCAAGTGAGGGGGAGCTTAGATTCTTAGACACTGTCCATTATCCTGCTCCTATGAATGTTACCCCCTATTGTCCCTGCCACTGAGGGGTCCCTTGTTCTGTTGAGTACACCATCTACCTCCTCCCACTGTCCATGTCTACACTCTGCGCACCTGTCCCAATTCTCATACTTTTGAGTCAGCTTCCTTCTTAAAGGAAATTGACTCCACTCTGGGCGACATCCTTAGCACGACCCCTCCTCCGAATGAGGAGGTGAGTTTTCTGGATAAGACATGCAATCAGACGTGCTCCCTCTATTATATGACAAAATATATCTCTTTTCAACTCTGACGGGTCCTTTGAACACAACAAGACAAAATTGGTCGTCATAGGATATTCATAGACCTACGATATTGACTATGAGGAGACATTTGTTCCATCGGTTATGTTAAACACTATTCGAGTTTTGTTTTTCTTTTCGTTGAATCTGGATCGAACTTTATTTGAGTTAGATGTCAAGAATGCATTCTTGAATGGAGAGCTTACAGAAGAGATAAACAAGTCTCTCCCTCATGGCTTTGACTCTATTGCCTCCAGAGGGAAAATGTGCAAGCTGCTAAAGTTTCTCTATGAGCTAAAGCAATCCCTAAGGGTCTAGTTCGACAAGTTCACAAAGGTGGGCGTGGGCCATAATTTTACTCAGGCTCAATCGAATCACTCTTTTTTTCTGACATTTCTCCCATGATCGGATAACTATCTTTATTATCTATTTTGGCAATATTGTTTTTATAGGCAACGATATCTCAACATTGGAGTCCTTGAAAGACATTTTTACTACGTCCTTTGAAATGAAGGACTTGAGATCTTTCCGATATTTTTAAGGCATGAAAGTGAACTGATCTTCTCGCGGCATTTGCCCGTCTCAACGCAAATGTGGTTAATATTTTGATGAGAACAACCTTCTTCTGTGCAAACCAGTGGCTTCCTTATGGATCTCAATGAAAAATTATCGTACATTCCTAATGCTATGTCTGTCAACAAGACTCATTACTAGCGCTTTGTGGGGAAATTCATTTACCTCACCCATACTCGTCTCGATATATGCCACACTGTTGGTATGGTGAGTCAATTCATGCATGACCCATATGAGCACCATCTACAAGCTGTCCACCAAATTTTTCACTATTTAAAAGGTACATCAGGCTGAAGTTTGTTTTTCGTCATCACACCTCTCGGTCTATTATTGTTTATACAGATGTTTATTGGGCTAGATCAACTCATGATCGACGCTCCACCTCGGGGTATTGCTCATTTATATAGGGAAATCTTGTCACATGGAAAAAAAAAACAATCTGTGGTTTCCCGGAGCAATGCTGAAGCTAAATTTTGGTTTATGTCCTTGGAGATCTTTGAAGCTCTTTGGTTATGCATCATGCTCTATGAACTTCGTATGTTAATCTTCGTCCTGTTGTGGCTATTCTGTGATAATAAGGTTGTCATCAACATTGCTCACAATCCAATCTAGCATGATCGTACCAAATATGTGGATACTAACAGACACTTCATTAAGGAAAAGATTGAGTACGAAAAAATTTGTATTCCTTTTGTGTCATTCAGTGGTCAACTAGCGGATATCGTTGCAAAGATTTTTTGTTGTTCTTCATTTGGTGACTTCAAATCCAAGTTGAGTATGACTGACATCTATGCTTCAACTTGAGGGGGAGTATTAGTTTTATAACGACAATCTAGCCGTTATTATTTATTATTAGTTTTTATTCCCTTATTATGTATTTCCTATTTTGTTTTACTCTATTTTATTTCTTTCTTTTATTGCGTCTATTGTAATTGGGTTTAAATACCCCTCATTCTATCAATAATATTATGCTGCTCTATTCCAAATCACAACTAAATACCATGTTAATAAATTGTCTTTAAATAAGGTATATTCCACCCCTCTCCTAATATAGTAGTATATTTACTTAGCAAGCCCTATTTAGTATATTCAACATATTGACAATTTAACGACAAACTTCTGCCATTTTATAACTATACTCACATAGAATTATGTAGACCTACGCTTTAGTTCGTTTTCTTTTATAACTGTTATTAATTTTTAAATCTCTAATGTAGTACATTACATTCTTTTATATCAATCTATTAGTATTACTCATTCCTTCTTCGCAAATGCATAATCCTTTTTTTTTTTTGCATTGTTACCAAATTTCATAAAATGGAAAATTTTATACCTTTAATAGTTTTTAACAATTCTCCTTTCACTTGTTTTGTTCATCTTCTCCTCACGTCAACCATATCTCACAGTCTGTCTTTAAACATAGACTAATTCTTGGGTTTTAAACCTAATTGCTTTCATTAAGTAGAAAAGAGAATATGAGGTTTATTTTTTATTTAGGTTTACCTTAACTTTTGTCTTGGAGGAGGTAGACAAATCTCATCATTTTGATTTCATGCCCTAGTCACAACCATCAATTTCTTTAACTAGATGGTTAATGCAAATTGAGCACCCTCATCTCTTGTATGCTCGATAATGCATGCGTCTAATGGCAAACCATAAACTGCTAGATGCTTTAACTTACTTTCTGTGCAGATTTTGCTACCGTTTGTTGACCTCATTTTTAGTGAGGTCTAGTTTTCTTCTTAGTGTTTAGGGTCTAGCCTTAGGGTTTTTCATTTGACTGTCTTATAGCCTTAGAAATGGGACCCACCTCATTTTAGAAATCCAACCTATTTTTTTACCCTTTCGGAGTTTCGCATGTGTGGTATCGGCCTCTAGCACTTAGGAGGTTGAAACTAACAAGAGGAAACCTAAAAGGAGTCCCTATAGGGTCATTAAGCCTTAGGATTGTCTTATGCACAATTTGCACATTCGCACACAAACTTCGCAATTCGAAGAGTCGATACATTCGTTTTCCACAATTCGCATCGCTTGCGCCGTTATTTGTTGAAAACTTAAATATTTTTTTTTGAAACGATCGATCGCGAGTCGAAATTTTAACGAAAATCGAATTCAACGCGTTTTTGACCCGATCGTCGACGAGATTGTCTGAACGGTCTCGAATGATGAAACGGATCGAGCTAATGCGTCTGGAACGTCGAAATTACCTAGGGAGGACACCCATTTTGCTAGGGCTTCGCGCACGAATAAATTGCACGAAATTTGACACTTTTTTAAATAAATAAAAAAAATTCTTATTTTTAATCCCTAATCTCGCACTCACGCACCTAATCCTTCTCCATTTGGCCCGATCCTTTTCTCTCCCGCGAGCAAGCCGTACGCGAGCCCTAGCCCGTCCGCCTCTTTCTCCCTCATTCGTCCGAGCTGAAGCCCCTCTTTTTTTGCACGACTTCGACCCGAGGTCCTCTCCTCGTACGCCTGTCACTTTGCCTAAAGCTTCTTCCCTGTGCCCTGCGAAAAGCTTCCATTTCGCCACGCTCCCTACAGCCTCTGCCGCCACTCCCTCTGCACTCTGTCGCTACTTGCCGTTGCGACCTTGTCCCCACTTCCGTCTGTCGCCATCAAGCTTCGGCTCACCTCCCAGGTAAGTGACGGTAAATCTGTTCTCCTCCTCTGGCTATATAAACCCCATCTAGTGGGGGTCTTTAGGGTTGGCCGAAATTTTAAGGAGAGGGGAGGTGCTGCCATAATTTTGGGAAAGTCATTGGAATTGCGTTGGTGGAGCTTCACTAGTTGGTCTGTTCTCTGTGTGCTTGGGCATTTTTGAGCTCTGTTGGTTTTGGGTAAATCTGGAGGGAGGTAACACTCTTCTTTTCCTCCTAAATCTCTCACTCTCCTAAATCTGTCACGCATTTTAAATTTCTTGAAAGCCCTAAGTGTATTTTGGTAGTGAATTCATTCTGATTTTGGATGTGAGGCGTGTAGGCCCTCTTTCACCTAGGCTACTGTAGCTTTTGCCATTTTGTATGCTGCTTGGGGCCTTGGGGTTTCATTGTTTTAGCTTTACAAATATAACACTTTAAAACTTGTTACTTGCAAAACTTTCATTCAGTTTCTTGGTGCTTTGCTCTTTTAAAAATCTGACATAGTTTTATTTGTTATTTGCAACGGGTGAGAAGTTGTAGTACCTTGGTTTTAAAATCTGAAAGTTTTGGGTGGTCTATTTGTAAAAATCTGAGGCATTGGGTATTGCAGTTTGTCAAGCAACTATATGCATCTGTAGCATTCCTTTTCAATCTTTGGGTGGATGGAATGTTGAACAAGCGAAAGGAATGGAATAATTTTATGTTTTCTAACATAAATTTTAATGGCATATCAAGTTTATTATTGTTCACATAACTTCCGATTTTCTTTTTTTGATTTTCATAGCTAGTATGTAAAAGTGTACTATTTCCCACTTGTCTGAGCTGCTGCTAGCTTTTCTAGCCTTGCAAGATTGTTGCACATGGGGGCATTTACATACATACCACTCGAATTCTTATGCATTTACATAACTAGCACCCAACACAAAATGTAGAAGGGCAATTGGCCTTACTGCTTATGAATATCTTTGGCTATCTCTTATATGTTTATATTTGTGAAATTTGAAAACCGTGTGAGCCGTTCCTTTTATATATATATATATATATATAAGCTTGGGATTCTCGTCGGTTGCTTTGAGCTGCATGACCTTGTTGCGTTGAAGAAGTTTAAAGCTCAATTTGATTCGATTGTTATTACAAATGTTATTTTCAGGTCCTACCGGCTTGCGGTTTGGTGAGGGTAAAAATGCCGTTCTTTTCAATCCTATTATCGCGACGTTTTGGGACTGTCTTACAACTTATTTGGCTACGGTTTTAAGCACCGTTTTTGGAATATTTTAACGCTACTTTTAAGGGATGGTTAAGTACAGATTTTGAACCTTATGAATTACTGTTTGGGGCGCCTTCTTTACTGTTTTGTGCACCACTTTAGTGCTGTTTTTGGAGGGGTTTCGAGGCTGTCCTTGCTCGACTTCCTCATCGATTTGGGCACCGTTTTGAGGCATTTCGGTGGGCTGATTTGAAGTAACCGATTAGTGATTTGAAGGCTTTCTCGTGTATTCTTTGGGAGACTTGAAAATATGTTTTGAGGGCTTTTGGAAAGTGAAAACGCCGCTTTTAGGAGGGCTTAAAATGTTGTTTCATTCGGGAAAGTTCGAAATCGCAGTGGATTGGATTTATGAAAGTTTGGGAAGCTTTTTGAGCATCGTTTTGGGAAGTTTAAAAGATGGCTTTCTTTTATATATTGGGATTGGTCTCGTTTCCTCTTCTCTCCTCTTCTCTCTCTCTCTCTCTCTCTAACCTTTACGTGAGAGTTGTTGGTGCCTTATGCTGATTTTGGAGGGGAGCTTAGGCGGTGTTCTTTGTAGTGTAAGAACATTGGAAGTTCCAATTGAGTTTTCTCAAATTCATGTTGTTGGAGGATGTAAATCGTTTTAAATGCAGTTTTTAGGGCCGATCCACTCTTCACTTCTTTGATCTTTCAAATGAATCAGTCCCTCCTCTTTCTCACCCCCTTTTTCTTCTTTTCTTTTCTTGCTTCTTGATTGGATTTATACACTTATGTACGAAGCATAAGTTTGCACATATAGTCTTTTGCTACATTTGGACCATCAAGCAAGGCTGTAAGCAGGTCAGTTTCGAGGTTCCAGGACAACGATGAAAAATGCATCTAGGTATGTGTGAGAGGTCCTAGTACAATCCTGACTCAGTGACTTTGAGAGAATAAGTGATTGACATTACCGTATTTTTAACACTTAGTAAAGAGTTACCACTTGATTTTACAGATAGTGGGAAGTTCCAGCCTACCAATATGACTGACTCATTAACTTTCTAAAGTATGAGATTTTTTTAAGTGATATATATTACACACATAATCAATTAAAAAAAACGATCTTTCAAGTGCATGACAAATCAAAATTGCTTTTGAAAAATGAAATCTTTCCTAAATATTTTCTGAAAATTGCACGGGTCAGCCATATGAACTAGGTTAGGGATTACTCTTTTCTGTGACTGTTAGGCCGGTGACCTTTTAATTAGTGTTGGATCACACATGCATGATGTTGACTATTTTGTTTGGGCCCCAGGGTCTTAATTTTAACCCAAGGTTCTGATTCTAAGTTCATCATGTTTCGAGTGTTTACGGTTTTCTTTGGTGTCTTGTGCATTTTCTATTTTCTTTGAGCTTTCGTGGGTTGCTTCCAGTTTTTCTTCAAGTTTTTCGTGAGATACTTCACCGATAGACTTTTAAACGTCTATACATGCATGCTTACCTTGCTAATCAAATCCTCTTCTATACTTGTTTATTTCTACCTGCAACGCTAATCCCATTTGCAGGAGTAGCAGATTCGTCTGGTGCACCGGTTTATTTTATATTTACAACATTTTATTTTCTTTCCTGTACATTCTAATGTTTTCCTTTATTGTACATTTTACTGCATTTTCTTTACTGTAGCTTTCCTTACTGCGTTTTTTCCTTTTTTGGTTTATTGCACCTCTCACTGTTTCCTTTATGTATTATACCCTTAGAATAGGAGGCCGGTAGTACGGTTTTATAGGAGGTACCCAGCAGCAGATCACCTACTCAACAATTGCATGTACATTTAAACATAAACTAAACCTGAAGTTGCTACGACGTGGAGCTTTGACTTAACACCGTGGGCAGCACGACGATGATGTACAGAAGAACAACTTCGAGAGAGTCTACAACAACAAAACCTTTTCTTAGAATTAAACAACAAACTATAGGACTTCGAGGTAGTCTGCCTAACGCGACATAAATTCTCATTTTATCTTTTAGGTCTTTGCACAGCCATGTTGTGCAATTTAAGACCTAACTCACTTTAGGTCAGGGGGTTGTCATCCGATACGACGTAAACATTCATATTTTTCAAGTCATTTGTATGACTGTGTCACACAAATATAAGTCCTAAATAATAAAATTGTTAAGATGAAACATCAAATAATATCTTCTCGAAATTGAAGCCAAACAATAGGGTAGTTTGGGTAGTCACCGAGGTTCTCCTCAAGATCTATAACATCTTCTACTTTTCTTTTCTTTTATTCCAGAAATAAATGTTTCCATTTGGTTTTTTTCCCACTTGACTTTTCTATGTCCTAAACTTTGAATTCATGAAGATTGATACTTCTGATCATCATCGAGAGTTCTTTTAAGTGATTTCAGTCATTTGAGAGGTAATTAATTATAGGGGCTTGCCTCTTTAGAGAGCTTTAAGAACCCATGTAATATAAACCCTATCTAATTTTTAATATTAGGTAGAGGAACTTGTCGATCAATATAAATGTTCGCAGACCAAAACTCAAAACGAATGCCATAAATTCTTTAGTTTATTTAATCGAGTCTTACGGATAAGTGATATGTCTATTTCTCGGGATAGGTATATCACTTGCAGTGTTGTGCTCGTTTATTCCAATTTGATGGCCGACACCCTTTTATTCTTTATTTCCTTCGACCAAGCCTTTTGTTTCTCTCTTTCTTGTTCTCTGTCTGCACTAACCAGATCTAATAATTTTTTATTTTTAAAGCACGGGCTTTTACACTCTTAATGGGTTTGCAAGCCTTTATTGATTTTAGGGGACTTCATTAATCATTTTTCCGATAAAAGCTTGCGGTACTTAGCTTAGCCACACGGAGTTGCTATTTGGGTATGCTAGTCTTTGTTGGCTAAATCTGGAGGCTTGTAGGACCTGGTTAACAAATAATTACCCCATTATGCTATTTTAGATTATAATGTTTTTTTATCTATTAAAAATTCACTATGATTTTCATTGCAATATCTTGTACTTGATTGCTCCTTAGCTTTGATTTCTGGTTTACTTTTCTCATCTGTAGCACTTTTTTTAATTATGAATTTAGTTTCTGTTTTCTTTTTTTAATTTTGGCATTTTTTTTTTTTTGTAGAAGACTTAGAAGTAATGCCATTACTAATAACCATGTTGAGGAAAAAATATTTACGCACATCATACGCACACAGTTCTGTGTGTGTCCTCCAGTTATTTGGGGGGTATTGAAGGGTTATGTCGGTGTTATTGGGGGTTAACCTCACAAAACCCCCAAATGACAGCAATATTGAGGAGCATTTAGGCCCGAACATAGGCTACATTGAGCTGAATCATATAAAAATCTGTTTTCTCCTGATTTTATTTTTGCACTTAATTTTCTGTATCATATCTTGTAATATTCTGTAGCTGTAATTTTAGGTAGCTTGCGATTTAAGTTCGATTCTGCTGATATTTTTAATAGATTTATTTTTTGGTGAATTAATTTGTAAAGTGCATAATTAGCCCCTCTTATACCTTCAATGGGTGAACTTATTACTTGTTTTTTTTTTATCTTTTTGTATTTTTTTTTCACTGCATGTGTTGTTGCGAGTTGAATGCTGGTGGCTGCTAACTTTTTATTTTCCTTTACTATTTTTTTCTCTTTCTAAAATAGTTTGGTTGTTTTTTAGCTGATCGGTGGGGGGAATGAGTATGATTTTAGGTCTGTGAAGCGCTGGACCGCACCTAGTAAACTGGGTTATTCCCTCATTGACTGTGACAGAGTAAAAGCTACATTACTCTTGTTTGACATGATTTCTTTATAAAATTTGCATGTTCCTTTATCGTGGTGATATGTGTATTTGCAAAAATTTGCAGGTCTTTGTTCCCATACACAAGGATAGACATTGGTGTTTAGCAGTTGTCAATATCAAAGATGAAACTTTCCAGTATCTTGACTCCTTGGGTGGCATGGATACTTACGTTCTAGAAGTGCTGGTATCATATACCTTTTTTATGCTGTCAACTTAATGGAAGTTATTTGGAGCCTTTATGTTTTTCTTATTTTTGTTTTCAAGCTTTCTGTGGAAATATGTATGTTCCTGCTTTTTTTTGGATGATGACGTGCATGCATTTTTTTTTCTTATTTAACACTTACAGAACCAGGTAATAAGGGCTCGAGTTCCTATGATAAAAATGGATTCGTTGTTTCTTAATTGAATTGTTTGAATAGTATATATAAATAGTCTAGATTATGAGATTATATAGTTTTATTTAATATTTTGACCCACAGTTTACTGTAAAGACGAATGAAAAACAACATGCTGAGCAAACGTGTATACACCTAGCTATGTAGTGCACACAAATTTGATATGTATGGGCATGTGTGCAGCACACAAAAATATACCAACATGCATGCTTAAATAAATGGACAACAACAACAGCAAGAACAAGCCTTTATCCCACTAAGTGGGGATGGCTACATGAAACTTTTTTCTTTATTGCGTCTATTGAGTGTCATATTTTCATTTAATTCTAATAAATTAAGGTCTTTTTTTATACAATATACCCAAGTCTTATTAGGTCTACCACTGTCTTTCTTAATATAAGTTGAATCTAAAACATTTACTATCCTAATTGGATCATCAAATGGACAACATTTAATGTGACAAAACCATCTAGAATGACTCTCTAATCTTGTCTGCCACTGGAGCTACAACGAATTCATTTTTATCTTCCTATGAATCATTATATCTATTAATTTCAATAATTTATTTGTGAGGGTACCAATATTTAAAGATATTATTCTAATATTAGTTTCATAGACTGATTTCTTTGCCCGCATTCGTCAATGTGAGAACCCTTGCTTATTTTAAATTGCACCTAGGCACTTGTGTAGTGAGTCTTGCATACTTGTCACTATATTCAAGTACAACGTGTCACTTCCAAAGGACACCATGTCATTTGCACAATGATTTAAAAGATTCTTGTCATGATTTTAGACATTTTTTATGTTGGGTGTCGACTCCTAATGCAGCCTTCTACTTTTTTCATCTAAGACTTACATAAATAGACTGATATTGATATATTTAATATTCAACGTTTATATATCTACATTGATGCATGTTGTATTGGCACTTAGGAGTATTTGAGCCGGAAAATCTGTCTTCTTAGGGCTATGAAGAAGGTTTTTTTTCCTACTTAATTAGGATTTCCTTTAAGGAGAGTCGAGTTCAACATTAAGCTCATATGATTGTTTCATTTTATTTTTAATGTTGGAAATCTATGATGCGTGGACACTTCTACTTAAGAAGCCGTGCAGTGTCAAACATGTATCGAGCGCGAATACAAATCTTAACACGTGCGAACACAACATAAAAGTGTCTGATTTAAGTAACATAGGGTACGTTTGGGGCGGCTTATAAGTGCAACAACGTTTTTGAAGACGCCGCCTAACCATTTGGTTTGTGTGTTTTTGAAAACGTTGTCTGCCGCGTTTGGGTTTTTTATACTAAACGCAGGCCGCGGGTCAACCCCTGCGATCTACCTGCGGGTCGCGTTTCAGGATAAACTGTTTATCCTGAAAGGCACAAGCTGCTCCAAACAGACTCTTATTGCTCTTCCCATTTATTCTATATGCCATTCAATCATTTATCAGTTTCATTTTGTATATTATCAAGCATTTTAGTGACACTATAGCTCACTATATGATCATTAGGCATACATCATCAAACTCTATTATATTAGCATATTTGTATTTATGCATCATTATAATCTCATTAGGCATACATCATCAAGCCCGATCATTCTAACTATTTATATTGATGTAGCTTGCTATAAACGATCATAACATCTCTAAAGTAAAACATTACTTGCAAAAGTGCTTCGGCCAAAGTAAATCCAACTGAAATAAGAAAATATTTGGCCAATCCTCCTGTTCGAACACAAGTAACAGCTCTAGTATACATATCTTTAATGACTTGAATCTAAGCTGGGTTAGGAAAAACTCCCTATAAGGGCAAGCCCCTATAGTAATTACATCTTAAATGACCGAAATCACTTAAGAATACTCTCGATAAAAATCAGGAAAAATTATCTTCAAGGACTTCAAAAGGATAGGACTTTTCAACGAAATTGGACAAAGAGGTGTGCAAAAGGGAATGGTTCAAACTTGGGACATTTATTAAAGGATCCAAAGGAAAAAAGAACTAGGGGATGCCACAGATCCAGAGGAGATTCACGGTGGCTTTCCAGTCTACCCTATGGTTTGGCTTTAGTTTCAAGGAGGAATATTCAAGTGTTTTATCCTGCCAATTTTATTTAATTAGGGCTTACATTCATGTGAAACACTCACATAAATAGCCTGGAAGATGTGATGATTTATGTCGTAAAGGATGACAAACTCTGAATCCAAAATGCTTGAACAGTCTCACTACAACGATATAGTAGTATTTTCTAAATTATAGCGCTACACTATTCGTTGAGTGCAACAGTCTCATTATCTACAAACTTTCTTTTTTTATTAAGTATATCCTTCATGAACTTCACATAGCTTGACATTTGTTCAAATGCTTGAACAAATGGAATTTTTACCGTTAATTTCCTCAAAACTTCCAAAAATTTTGAAAATTGATAATCTCTATGTTTCTGCTTCAATCTTCGAGGAAATGGAGGTGTTGGTCTTTCTACAACGATTTTCATTGGTTTAATAGGACTTTCTACTTCATATGACATGCTATATAGAGTGGTGACAAACACAGTAAAAGGAATAGTATAACATCCTTTACAGAACAATAACAAGTAGAAACATGAATAATTTAACATGCTGTACATAACAGTAGCAGATATAGTAGAAAGAACAGTATAACATGTTGTACAGGGTAGTGGCAGGTATAAACAAGAATAGTATAACATTCTGTAAATGTAAAACGAATTTGTACGCCCGTGGGATCCGTTGTTTCTTAAATGTAGCAAGCTGAAATGTATTGCAAAAAAGCGTAGTCTAGAAGAAAAGCCATCCAGAAAATCCGAAGAATAGTGTAACGACGACTCATGACCGAAAACTCGAGAACATCAACGAGAAAAGACTCGAGTAAACATCTTCAAAAATCTCGGAGAAATCTTGAAGAAAAGAAAAGAAACACGAGTGCTTTGTCCAAAGCTTCGATAAAACAAAAAGTTCAGGTAAGGGGGACCGCAAGCACTTATGTAGGGCTAGGTTCAGATATATATGTGTGTACTCGAGGGTCCACGAAGGCTACTCGGTCACCCGAACGTATAGAACCCGTCACTCGTCTAGAAGTGTGTCTTGAACCTCACCTAGAGGGCTACTTCCCAGCCTAAACAGGTATTCGTCAGATGGACAATCGATTTTTAAAAATGTATTTTTAAAATTTATGTTTTTGACATGCACATAGGTTTTCAAAAAAAAAAGATTATCAAATTTTATTTTATAGCGAAGAATATTTTTTTTATTTTTTTGAAATAAGTTAACAAATTTTTTTTTATTGTCCACAAGTCGATTACGCTGTCGAGCGTGAGACTGCCAACTATCTAAGGATGTTTGAGCCAACTCCTGCTAGACTTATGTCGTTGAAGGATACCGTTATCCTATTGTTCATCAAATACTTGGATTTTGATGTTATAGGATAGGACATCTTTCTGTTCTATCTTCGGTGTGCCTTTATCATCACCACCCTACGCCCCAAAATAAACTACTTGCGACCTTGCTTGATGGTTTCACGTATAGCAAAAGATTATACGTGGACACTTATGCGTCGGACATAAACATCGAAAAACTGAACCAAGAAACAAGGAAAGAAAAGAACAAAAATGGGGTGAGAGAGAGGAGACACTGATCCATCTAAAACACCGAAAAAGAGAATAGATCAGTTCTCAAAACTCCTTTTTCCTAAAACATAAAAGGTCACTTTGCGCTAATTTTCCAAACCCCAAAAACGTAGGATTAATCAAATCAATCAAATGTTCTCCCAAATAAAGCTTGCAAATCTTCCCAAACCCCAAGTTGATATCAAAATCTCCCAACTCCCAAATTAATCCATATTCTCAATGCACTGAGGTGTAAGACCCACGGCCTGTATCAGTAGAGAAAGGAAACCAAATAAATTCTCACGACCGGGGTTACTACAAAGAGATGAACAGCAGGTAAGGCTCTCGGCCAGGGCAACAAAAAGAAAAGGGAGGAGCTATTAAAGCTCACGGCTAAAGAAACCCAAGGCAAAAAGAGGCGCAACAGCAGGTAAGGCTCTCGGCCAAGGCAACAAAAAGGAAAGGGGGAAGGTATTAAAGCTCACGGCTAAGGGCGGTAAGGGACAGCTGCTAAGGCCCACGAGCAAAGGCAACCCCAGGCACAAGTAAGGCTCACGGCTAAAGGCAGCAAGAGACAGCTGCTAAAACCCACGACCAAAGGCAACCCAAGGCACAAATAAGGCTCACGGCTAAAGCAACCCAAGGCCAAAAGAGGTTCACAGCCAAGGCAAACCCAAACCGATTATATGAAGATATTTGATATACATAGGAGAGTGAATGGACAAACCCTCACAAAGCCTCCAAACCGACTCCAAAGCATTGTAAGCAAGGCCCACAGCCAAGACCAAAGCCAAGACACGAGGCAAGGGAAAGGGAAGGCTTACGGACTAGGCTGAGTCCAAGGCATAAGGCAAAGTCCACGACCAAAGCAAAAGCTAAGTTTCAATAAACTCAACACCCAAATCTTCCCAAAATAAGAAACTGAGCCCACTCACCAAACCAGCTCTCGGGTAAGGTCCAGAAAAGGCAAAACCAAACCAAGCCAAACTCTCGGGTAGGGCTAAGAACAAGTAAAACCACGCCCTGCACCAACTTTAAATCATTTGGGGATAAACTCACACATATATTGGACTTGGAGTAGCCAACAACATACAGATCCCATGCCAAAATAAGCTTTACAAGTATGCAAAAAGAAAAATAAACCAAGGGCTGGATCAGGCAAAACCGAGCCCCAATAGAGGCTAAAACCGAGCCACTCAAAGCCAAAACAGAGTCCAAGCATAGATTAAAACCCAAGCCTTAACAAAAATTAAAATTCTAGCCATCTTAAGGTAAAATCGAGTCAACCCAAGTTTTTTATCAAATTCCATATTAGTTAAAAACCAAACCGAGCCAAGCAAGGCTAAAACCCGAACCCAGCAAGGGTCGAAAACCAAGTTGCAATTGAGACCTCCAACACTAAGCCACAATAAAAGTTAGAGCAATATTCTCATGCTTTTAAGACATCTTTTAATACATCTCACACATGCTTTGAGTGAAAGTGGATCCACATGCTTTGAGTGAAAGTGG
>NW_018164920.1:76479-89688 GCF_001263595.1 Phalaenopsis equestris
CAATTCAAACTCTTACATATATGTCTTTTTTTTTTTCTTTCACATGCTTTGAGTGATCAACATTTCCAAATACAAGCATAGTGGCAACTAGAGTACTAAACCATACCCTGAAATCATCATCAGAGGCTCGACAAAGCAAGCTTTTAAATGTCATTCCCACATAACAAATATATAAAGAGTAAGTTAGAACATGTTTAGGAATGAGACAAATAGTAATCTCCCTACTCTAGCATGCTAACAGGGCTCGACAGAGAACAGGGACGAGCACACATAAAGCACAGGGGCTCGGTAAAGAGCAGGGTCGAACACAGACAATGCATAGGGGGAGAGGGAAGAAGATACATATTTGAAGCAAAATGAAAGTAACATAGAAACTCTAAATGCACTCCGGAACTTCACTTCCTCTCCCAACAACAGGAGAAAACCGATTCAAGCACCAGAAGATCAAAGAAGTGAGTGAGAAAGAAAAAGAGCAGAGTTTTCTCCCTTAGAACCCTTAGAAAGATTTTCGGCCCCTTTTGGAAGCTTCACAGAGGAGCTCTCTTATACACTAAGGGCAAAGGAGACGAATGATTAAGAAGATACGACAGAGGGATCGAGAGATGCGGATGATTAGATCCTCGCAGAGGATACGATTTGCGACAGAGGAGATCGAACCCATATCGCAGAAGATAGGATATGAGGGATGGGCGCCTGCGTGATCTGTCCCGTGTGCGAGAGGCGAACGCGGGAACAAAACCTCCCCAACGGCACGAAGGAGCATGCCGGGCGACCGAGCGAGCCGTCCTAGGGCTAAGGCATTATTATAAAATATTATTTATTATTATAATAAACACTTAAATAGGTATTATTTCCAAGACGCGCTGTCGCAATGAAGCGAACGTCCTCCTTAAGCAAAATCGACGTTCCGGACGCCTCGACGCAGTTTGTTTCGTCATCCGGAGTCGTTCGACCAACTTTGTGGACGATCAGGCTAAAAACGCATCGCGGTCCGAATCCTACAAAAATTTCGGCTCAAATTCGATTAAACAGGACGGCGGTGAGCGCAGCAGCGCCAAATCAACGAGTGGAATCAATCATAAGGCCGTCAGTCCTATAGGAATGCTCCCTGAGTTCCTTCGGAGTAGCCTTACCTGCTAAGCAATAGTGGTCAAGCCTACTACATGGAACGTCAAGTCGAGCGAAGAAAAGTCCAGAATTGCTAACGGGGAGGGCTCCTTCACTAATTTTCTAGGAGTAGTCGATAGAAAGGTCCTACGGCTAGATCCTAGGCTACTAAGGAGGGGAAAACTACACCTCGACCGAAAGCGAGGTCAACAGACATGAATGTCCTAAATTAATAAATTAAAATTTTTTGAAATTTTTTTTAAAGTTAAAATTAAAAAATATATATTTTTATGTAAAATTTAAAAAAGATTTACATTCATTTCAATCAATTTTTATATATTTATATATCTAAGCCCTAAATTTCAATTTTTACATGTCTCCTTGCATATATATGAAATATGCATTTCACTTTTTAGAATTGAACGTGTTAGGATATTAGATGTGATATGAACAATTTGGGTGGCATACATATTAAAATAAAAATTTAGGTGTTAGATATGTAAATACATAATAATTTGGTGTGAAAGAAGCCATCGATCCATTTAATTCTTTTAATGAATAAGTGATTAAGATCACTTAAATTTTGATGTAATATAAAATAATATACGCTTATTTTTATACATTTTTGTTTATTTTTAAATACAACTTAATTTATTTTTAAAATAAAAAATGAAATGTATAAAAATTATATCAACTAAAACAATAAATAAAAGTGATGTCAAATTAGCTCTTAGTTTTTAACAGTTTAGTGTTTTTATTTTTTTTCTTTTCTCTTTTTTATTATTCTTAATATTTTATAGCATACCTCAAATGACCTCTCTTTAAGGATCAACTGTGACGAGACGAGGTGGGCGATTCAGTCAAAGTAAATTCTCACTCATATTCATCCTGACATGTAGAATAAGAGCTAGCGCGTGATGAAAGTATAACTAAATCGTTGTAAACAGACATGATGCATTCCATCTAAGTCATTCACATATTCTCGGAAGCGTGCAAAATCACATCACTAATATAATATAATATATATATATATATATATATATATGTATATATATATCTGTGTGGGGGTACAGACCTGCTAAATCTAAAATACTATAATTATTTACCCAAAAGTCTGTGCAATTTCTCAAATCTATAATACAAAGGTTTTACAAGTCACATTTGATTCCCGATGTTTCTTACAATTTCCTGAAAGTTAACAACATTGAGTGAGCTATAACAAGTTAAGCGAAATAATCAAGGATAAAATATGATTTTATAGACAAAAAAAAATAATGTGCATGTTCATATGTAACTCATGTACATGTCCACAACATATTACAACATACTATAATCATATAAAACATGTAAAAGAAAAGACGTGTAATAAAATGAATTATGGCTGCTTTATAAAATATATATTTCATCCATTCATGTCTAATTATAAGCATATTTTTAAGAGTCATCAATCATAGAAATATTACTTATAATTTTATAGGCTTTGACTATTTCCTTGTCATGTCATATTATTAGATCGTCGCTCAATCTGAATGTTACATTAGTTTATGATAAGGTTGAGTCCTCTTAATATAGTATTTATCAATAGTCTTTTGATACCAACGGTTCCCAACGTTCCATCCCATCTTATCCCAATAGTTCTCAGATTTTCGTCTCTATCTAAATACTAAAAGTCAGACATATCATCGTTCCATATCATCTATACTTGCAAGGATTCTTGTAGTAGCCTACTTATAACATCATTTGTGACATTTCTTAAATTATAATCTTGTAACAAGTATTCATCATAAGCAGTTCAATATGATGTGCATGAATCAAAGTAAATGAATACCTGCAAACAATGATTTTTTAAGCATGTTAATCAGGTTCATGACATACTAAAATCATAGTTATCGTGAGCGACAATTCAAGTTTTTATAAAATTTATGCATGTTTTCATCCATAATATACAAAAAATACTATAGCAATAGTGTCAAACACATAATAACATGGAAATCTATATAGTTATTTTGCTAAAGTTAGCACTATATTATTTCATCTGAATTGATAGAGCAACCCTACGAAGAGTTTCCCTAGACTCACTTCGAGCTCGCTGCCTAGTGTAAACAACTTGAAATTTGCAAAACTCTTAGGATTTTATGAAATCTTGGTTTATCTTATGATTTAACCCAAAGCATCTCATTTTCAAATTTTTACCTCAAAAGGATATATCTGCATAGTCAACCTTTCTCCGATTCTTCCTATTTTTCTTCCCCTTTCCTCCTATCCCTTAAACTTTTCTCCAACTCATGACATGGACTTACCGAAGAGCTTAGCTCTCGATTCAATAGCCTTATGATTGCTCACCCCTAGCTACAGTAGCAGCAAATCACGAGGAAGGCTTCAATTCGTGACAAACCAAAAAATGGAAATGTATGATAGGAAAGAAATGCCACAAATATTGCGAAATAGGATTTCCTACTCAGTATTCTCCCTGGAGCCTTGAATTGCCACTTGTGGCTCCCTACAATTTGTGTAGCTATGCTTGCTACAGTGTCCGAGCATAGCTTCTCGCATGAGGGAGAATTCGGAGAGGGAAGGTTTGATATCGATTCGACGCGTAGAATTTTATAAAATTCATTCGGTTAATATATATATATATATATATATATATATATAGATAGTGTTATAACGGTGTCTGATGCATGTCCATGTTCTATATTTTTAATAATAGACGTGCCTGTATCCGTATCGTGTCTTGTCTGTGTACGTATTCATGCAATATAGTAGGAAATCAATCTCTTGTTAATACATGAGTCCTGCTTGCCTTGGAACTTCGAATTGGCATTGAATTAAGAGAGGTACTAATATGATAACTACCTATGCAGAACATATTATTATGGAGAGAGAAAACAAATTAATGTCTCTTATTAAGAGAGGTACTAATATGATTATGTTTCTTATTTTTTTTGAATCGTCGCGTGGATTGTCCTTGCACTTATTGCATTTAATTGGGAACTTACATTTATTTTCCTTGGCTGCTATTCAGATTAGAGGACAAATATTTCTCTTCCTCTTTCTTTTCTCCTTGCGGGACTTTATTTGTATATTCAACACACGGACAATTCTACGTATATAAATTCTTATATATCTATGTCCATTCAGAAACCTTTATTTATCAACATTTATCTGAAAACCTTGACTTTATATTGTTCAATTTAATGTTATGCATAACATTTTTATTTTCTGACATATGAATGCCCAACTAAAGATATCGGTTGCTGGGAGATTGTAATTATACTCAAATTGTGTTATAATCCCTTTGTAGCTTGACTGTTGCATTATTTCTTTAAAGAGGTATTGGATGTTACTTTTCATTGATTATGGAGTGCTTGTTAGAAAGTACCAATTAGCAGCTAACTGTTATATTTTCAATGCATTTAGTTATTGAATTTGTAGATTTATAGTAAAATTGATGGATATTATTGAATTTTTCACTTGAGTGTATTTCTTACATCCATGTCAAATACAGGCAAAATATTTTATGGAGGAAGCAAGGGATAAGAGTGACAAAGAAATTGACACAAGATTCTGGAAGATAGAATTAGTGGATGGCCTTCCTTTACAAATAAATGAGTGAGTTTCCGTCCATCTCATAGCTGATGCATCCTTCATTGTTTCATATCTGGCAATAAGAAAAAATAAATACTGAATCAATGCAGCTATAGTGTGGTTTTTAAGGTACACCATTTTTCTATGCCCAGCCATCGGCCCTCCATTTGTTTTGCCTTTATTTCAGATAGTCTGTTTACATTTGTCCCTTCAATAATTTGTTACATATTTTTTTTATTTTTCTTTTCATACTGAAGATTTGATTTCAAATGGCATGATTACCTTTCCTTTGCAAGAACATGTCCGAGAAAATATATCCACACTATTAGCAATTATCAATTTATGGATTAGTGTTTTCTGTATCCAATTGTGTCAAGTATTCCGCAGAAATCTCCAATTGTGTAGTAAAATTTCTTTGCCTACTAAAATTTAACAGCAGTTTGAGGAGAAGAAAGAGGATCAGGCTTTGTGCTGTTGGGGCGGTTATGGCTCTGTAAAATCAGAAATAGAATTGTAGTAGGGAAAACATTTTTTGAAATTGTTATGAGTATTGAAGATTTTTTTTTTTTTTTTTTTGAAAACTATAGATTTGCTATTTTCAAAAACCAGCAAAAAAAAAAACTGTATTCAAACTGAATAATGGCTGTTTTCTGGAAACCAAAGTTATGAAATTGGTATTCCAAATAGACTGCTCATTCATTAGTTGCAAGGACCTAGGATCGTCACATTCGAATAGCAAGTTGTCGGCACTAAAAAAAAACGTTGGGAGAGTTGCCCGTAGGAAGCTATCAGTTACCGAAATCGAAATCTCATCGCCCTCTTCGGAAGAACGTTTAATTTACATATAGATTTAAGTTTAAAAAAAAATGAAAATCAAACTGACCTCATATTTTTCATAATTTAAATGAAAGAGCGTTTTACCTCAAATCTTGTATCTATCCCGAAGGATAAACACAAGACTTGAGGGTGAGCCCGATCAAATAAACTAAGAAAGATATGATATCCGTTTGGTCTGCGAAACCGTTTTATTTGCTGACAAATTCCCCTATTTAATATGAAAAATAGGGTTTATTTTAAGCTGGGTTTAGGAAAGTTTCCTATAAGGACAAGGCCCTATAGTTAATTACATCTTAGACAACCGTAGTCACCTAAGAATACTCTCGATAAAAATCAAGAAAAATTATCTTCAAGGAGATCAAAAGGATAGGATTTTTCAACGAAATCGGACAAAGAGGTGTGCAAAGGGGAATA
This sequence comes from Phalaenopsis equestris, assembly GCF_001263595.1. Classification (NCBI taxonomy): domain Eukaryota; kingdom Viridiplantae; phylum Streptophyta; class Magnoliopsida; order Asparagales; family Orchidaceae; genus Phalaenopsis; species Phalaenopsis equestris. The sequence goes on from NW_018164920.1 coordinate 82,426, forward strand.
GTTCAAACTTGAAACATTTATTGTAGAATCTAAAGGAGGAAGAACTAGGGGATGTCACAGATCCGAATGAGAACCTCGGTGACTTCCCAGTCTACCCTATGATTTGACTTCAATTTCGAGGAGAAATTATTCAAGTGTTTCATCCTGTCAATTTTATTTAATTAGGGCTTACATTCGTATGAAACGATCACACAAACAGTCTGGAAGATATGAGGATTTAGGTCGTGACGAACGACAACCTAGGAATCTTAAAACGAGTTAGGGCTTAGATTGCACAGTAGAACTGTACAAATGTCTAACAAAAAGTTGAGAATTTATGTTGCACTAGGCAAACAACCTCGAAATTTTATGAATTGTTGTTTAATAATTGTTGTTTAATTCTAAGGATGGGGAAGACATGTTCTACTGTTGAAGATGGTCGTGCTGCCCACCGCGCTAGTTCTACTGTTGAAGATGTTGAAGATGGTCGTGCTGCCCACCGCGCTAGCTCCAAGCTTGTTTTCTTGGGTGTCAGGTTATGATGTCAAATCAAATGGTCCTATGATTGTAGTTCTTTAAACTTTCTAGGGGAACAGGTTGAAGTTGTACAGTGTATAAAATGACAGTAGAGTATGTAGCACAAGACAAGCAGTAGAGTATGCAGTAAAGAGAATAGTACAACATGCGGTGTAAATAAAAAGTAGACGGTACAGCAGAAAAGTGATTACAAGAAAGTAACATGCTGTAAACATAAAGCAAACCTGCATGCCTGGGGGATCCGTTGTTCCTTAGGTGTAGCTGATGCAACAAGTACAAATAACAAAAATTGAGGAAACAAGTTGAAATGCATTATATAAACGAGAGCAAGGAAGAAAAGAAACGTCACCTAGAAAACCCGAGAAAGGACGTTAAATGACCCAAGATGAAAAACTCGTGAAAAATCAACAAATAATCCATGACAAAAAACTTGAGAAAATCAACAGGTAACAATTCAAATAAAATCGAGAAAGGACGTTAAATGACCCACGATGAAAAACCCGTGAAAAATCAACAAATAATCCATGACGAAAAGCTTGAGAAAATCAACAGGTAACAATTCAAATAAAATCATCAAAAACCTCAAGAAAATCTCGGAGAAAAGACCACGAGTGTTTTGTCCAAAAATTTCAATAAAACATATGAAAAAGTCCGAAAAGAGGGGACCGCAAGCACTCGGGTCGGGGCTAGGCTCAGATATATGTTTGTACTCGAGGGTCGTGGAATGTTACTCGGTCACCCGGATATATAAAACCCGTCACTGAACTAGAATGGTGTCCTATCGAACCTAACTTAGGAGGGTACTCCTTAGCCCAAACAGGTAATCACAGGTGGACAACCAATGCTTAAAATATATTTAAAATTTATATTTTTAGCATGCACATAGATTTCAGGCATACAAAAGAAGGTTGTATCAATTTTATTTGTAGCGAAAAATATATTTTTGTTTAGAAAAATATGTATCTGTTCTTGTCAAATTTGTTTTTTTTCAATTTTGAAAAGTGTAGTTGTCCACGAGTCAATCACGTTGTTGGGCGTAGGACCACTGACAACCTAAGAAGATACGGGTCAACTCCCACTAGACTTGTCTTATGTCGGTGAATGATATGAGATCCTACGGTTCACCGGGTCCGTGGGGGGGCGTCCCGAAGTTGTAGGATGGAACATCATTCTGCTCTATCACCAGTGTATCTTTGTCATCACCGCCCTAAGCCTCAAAACAAAATCGAACTACTTGCGACATTGCTTGATGGTTTCACGCATAGCAAAAGGTTATACGTATAAAGACTATACGTGGATGCTTATGCAACTGACATAAGCATCGAAAACCGAACCAAGAAACAAGGAAAAAAAGAACAAAAATGAGGTGAGAGAGAGGAGACACTGATCCACCTAAAACATCAAAGAGAATGAGGATGAATCAGCCCTCAAAACTCATGAAGAAAAGACCTGAAAAAGGAGGCCTCAAGATCCTTGAATCAATCCGAAAGGATATCACTTTCTCATTTGGAGGGTATCTCTTCCCAATCTTGTCTCGGGCGAATCGAAACGGGCCCAAGTCAATGTGACAACTGTATACGTGGCTCCACCACTGGCTACCCATCGACACAAACCCAAGCCTGCGCTCAAATGATATCACAACTACAATGTCAAACTCCTGAAACATCCTTTATAAATTCAATTTATATCAACCATATGCTCTCCCGAAATAAAATTTCAAAGTCTTTCAAACTTCACAACTCGAACAAAAGGAAAGTAACCCAGGTACGACAACTACTTATACTTCCAAAATCATGCCAACATTAAAGCCATTTAATTCCATACTTAATTAAAAGCTCCTTATATCAAATAAGCATGAAATCATCCGGCTAAAACCACATAAATGCTCACGGCCAGGCTCAATAAAAGAGATGAACAGCAGCTCAGGCTCTCGGCCAAATCAACCCACAAGGGAGACAACTACTAAGGCTCACGGTTTAGGTGATCAAGGAAAGAATGGGAGTTGCTAAGGCTCACAGTTCAGGGCAGCGAGGAGCAGCTGCTAAAGCTCACGGCCAAGGCCACCAAAAAGGAAAGGAAGAAGATGTCAAAGCTCACGGCCGAGGCAACCAACAGGAAGGACCACTACTAACAGCCGCTAAGGCTCTCGGCCAAAGCGACAAAAGGAACCAACAACTAAGGCTCAAAGCCCAGGCAACCAAAGGAGATACCATTAGCTATTTTACCGCGCTCCCTCGACCACCAAGCCTTTCTAGTAGGGACAAATATAAAGCACAAACATAGACTCTCGGGTAGGAACTAAAGCCAGTAAAACCACACCCAAACTACCTCTCGGGTAGGGGCAGAACGAGACAAAACCGAGCTCCCAATAAGAGTAAAACCGAGCCGCAACCAAGGCTCAAACCCAGGCCACAATAAAGGTTAGAAACATCTTCATGCCCTCAAAATATCAAAATATAGGGCTACCACATGTTTCAAACAAGAATAGTTATGGAACTCTTCCAAATCAAAATAAATTTCTTCACAGTACGTGCTTTTAAGCCAAAAATGATCATAAAATGCCAAAATCGAGCCCTTAGCAGGGTTTAAAGCAAATAAAACCGCACCCTCCCACAACTCTTGAGTAGGGGCAGGAACAAACACCAAAAACAGGCTATCGGATAGGAGCTAAGGCCAGCAAACCGAACCCCCAAACAAAGCCAAACCGAATCCTTCAAGACCCAGAAGTAAAGTTCGAGCAGTTAGGACAAAGCTTCAACAAAAACCAAAAGCCAAATCTCTACAGAAATTATAACTCCAGCCACCTTAAGGTAAAACTGAGTCATCCAAAGCCAAGGAACAACCTACATGCCTTTAAAACATCAAGATATGGAGCCAATATACATCTTAAATAAGAAAAACAACATAGAGAACATATTTGGGCTACCAACCTAACTATTCCAAGCATGAAACAATTTCTAACATATATTTGAGCAGAGAAGATGCCTCACGAGGAGCTAAACCAAACCCTTAAAACAAGTTACAGAGCTTTCCAAATTAAATAAATTTTCTCATAGCATGCATTTCGAGTAAGGGAAAGCCACATGAGCTAAACCGAGCCCCATACATGTATGAAAAGTAAAGCGAACTCTCTAGTATTCATTTTAAGCAAAAGTGATAGTAACAAAAAGCTTTCCAGTGCATTCCAACATGTATTCCAGAGGAGCAAATTTCATTTCAAGGCTACATCCATAATACTTCCAAATATTTCAAGCAGAAAAGTGGAAAGCAACTAATAACATGCTCTGCTTTTATCGATTCAAACAAATAACCATAAGTGGCCCCTAGAACATGCTCACATTTCCATTTCTAGATGCTTGAGTAACAAATATTTCAAAAATATAAGTGTGATATCACCCTAGCATGTTATATCATCCACAACACCAAGCTCAAGGGCTCGGCAGAGGGAAAACCGAAAACAAGCAAGGCACATGGGGGAGAGAAGGTACCTCCTTAATGCAGAACCAAAGTAAAAAAATTTCGGAAAAATACTTCACAGCCTAAACTCCTCTCCAACAGCAAGAGGAAACCAACCCAAGCACTAGGAACTAAAGAAGAAAGTGAGAAAGAAATTTGGCAGAGTTTTCCCTCCCTCAGAGATTTTTCGGCCCACTAAAATGCTTTAAGTAGAGCTTAATATAAACGGGAGAAGGAGAAGGAGCGATCGAAAGATCGTAAACGGCTCGAGGAAACCAGGAGAGCAGACGCCCCATACGGGCGGCTCGAGAGAGGCAGGGGATGAGATCCTCGTAGGGGATAAGATCCACAACAATGATAAGGGGATAGGTTGTCTGCAGGATCGTCTCGCGTGCGCTAGACGAGCGCGGGAACAAGACTCCAACGACACAGGAAGGAGCGGGCCAAGCAACCGAACGAGCCGAATTAGGGCTGAGGCCCACAGGATCGAGAAATAAAAAAAGGGGGGGAGATAGATTTAGGTTTAAGGGATTATAAATTATTAATTATAATAATAATAATAATAATAATAATATATCATTTATTATTATAATTAATATTTAATTGCGTATCCTTCCCCAAACATGTCTTCGTAGTGAAATGAACGTCCCCTAGGCAAAATTGACGTTCCGGACGCGTCGGCGAAGTCTGTTTCGTCCACCGAAGTCGTTTAGGCAACCTCGTCGACGATCGGGACGAAAACGCATCGCTACCCGAATCCTGTCAAAATTTCGGTGTGAGCTCAATTAGACAGGATGGTGCAGAGTGCGACGGCACCAGATCAACGCGTACAGTCATTCCTAAGGCCAACAGTCCTATAGGGATTCTCCTTGAGCTCCCTCACAGTAGCCCCACCTACTGAGTGCTAGAGGTCAAAAACTACCATGCGAAACGTCAAGTCGAGCAAAGAAAACTCAAAATTTCTAACGGGGAGGGCTCATTTGCTTGTTTTATAGGAATAGTCGACAGGAAAGTCCTACGTCTAGAACCTAGGCTATCAAAAAGAAGAGACTAGACCTCCTCCAAAAGTGAGGTCAACTCAAATGTATTCAAGATTAAGGTTTATGTCTGTCGGAATTTAAGAAATTTCTGCTTTCGGTAACTTCTTTTTTCATTATTTAATATTTTATATAGTTTCTACTTTTAGAATTATCTATTGTTGGTAATTTCTATTTCCATTTTTAAAGCATGCGGATTTTGTGACTGATTTTGTGGCTTTCCTAATTTTGTAGCCTTCCTCTGCTACATGTCTTGTAAACGAGTCTTACGAAATTGAAGAGGATTATTTTTTTTTCTTTTCAAAAAAATTACATGGTATCAAAGATTTTTAGGGTTTCATCTCTCTTGCTGTTGTTTTAAATTCGCCGATCTGCACCTCTATTGGTAGCTTTGATTTATGGATCATACAAGCAACAATGAACGATTTCAATTCTCATCCAAAGTCATCGCTCGTGATCCTGAACAACAACTTTGTCCCTTCCACTCTCCCGATTTCACCCGAAACTATTGGCTAAATGACTGAACCTCGCGGTATACTCTTGATTCGAGCTAGCTAGGAAGCCAACAACGGGATCACGGCGTACAAGAGTACCTATTCAATCTTGAACTCTTCTTGCAGCGTGCAAAACAGATCGTCTGCCTCACACGGAGTTATTCCTCTTGGCTGCTCTCTTATGCACCGAATTAACTTGCGCCACTCCTAGTTTTGTACCATCTTCTTATCTCCTTTAATGATGTCATACAAGTCAGTGATGGCCGGTGTTCAAAGAAATTTTACCACTTATAATAGTTTCAGTAATTTTGAAACTACTTCGCCTTACCCATGGTGGTGAAACAACAACAACAACAACAAAGCCTTAATCTCACTACGTGGGGTCAGCTACATGAATCTTTTTTCTCCATTACGTCCTATATAGTGTCATATTTTCATTTAGTTCTAGTAAATTAAGATCATTTTTAATATAATAAGCCCAAGTCTTCCTATGTCTACCTCTTCCTTTCTTAATACAAGTCGAATCTAAAACATCTACTCTCCTAATCGGATCATCAGATGGTCGACGTTTAATGTGACCAAACCATCTAAGACGACTTTATATAATTTTGTCTATCACAAGAGCTACACCAACCCTATCATGGTGCTGAAAGCATTGCAAAAAATCATGGCATACGAAAACATGTTGGAAACTTCATAGTAAACCTGTGAATTGTAAATAAAAACTCAAACGAGAACGTCGAGCCTATCAAGCCACTATCAATGAAATTAAGAAGTCTTTTTGCAAACTTTGGATGTAGCCTATTTTGTCACGACCCATCCCGAGATTTTGAAATAACCAAAACGGGAACAGACGGTCGGACGATGGATTTTAATTTTCTATTATTCTATTTTTATCACTAATAGTTTAATATCCGCATATAAATTGAAAATAACCATTAAAAAAGTAACTTAATTAACGATTAGATATTTGCATTTTTTATTATTGAACTCGACTTTTATACATATTGGTTCTTATTTTATTTATATTATTCAAAAGCTTAAAACATGAAAAAAAATATTAAAACAACATAATGTGTTATCTAATGATAACCCAGTAGAGTAATCACGCTTCTAAAATTACAATAACTCAAGGAAATGAAGACAACATATGCTAGTTTTTCATATTTCATTATAAAAAATTCATGTAATAATCTAATGCCTGTATTCTTGACTTTTATTCTGTGGAAGTTATCTAAATTTTCTTCTATGCATTGATACGATCTTAGTGCTACACACTAATTCAAGTCAAGTCCCTGACAACGACGTCAAAAACTTGATCTAACCCGTAATTACGCAGTAATTTAGCTTCCAAAAGATGGTAAAAAACTTATCAAAATTGATATTTAGCGGCTAGTGTGCAAAATCAAAATGTTATAAAATTTAGAAAATAGTTTACACACTTCGTTTTAAGTAATATAGGGTTTTCTTTAAAGACCCCACTATCGATCCCACAGAGAAGCGAGGTAAGAAATCACTTAGACTATTCTAGTCTACTACTATCAGGTCTTAGTTTGGACTTTCTGAAAGGTTTGGTTTTCCTAAATCCACTAATTTACGCTAAAATTATAATTAACTAAATTAAATAAAAATCAAATCTAATGAGATTGATTGAATTTTGGATAGATCTTAAATATTTAAATCCCTTTTCCCTTGCGATGAAGTCATAATTAGTGTCTAGATTATTCACCGTGCCCTCTCTATAGGACTTACCAGGGACC
>NW_018164920.1:89788-90503 GCF_001263595.1 Phalaenopsis equestris
AAAAAAAATTATAACTACTATGCTCATTTTAAAATATAAATACCTTTCAAAGGTGTGAGAAAATTTCACATTTCTCAATTCTCTTATGGGTTCCAATTTTTCTTCATAATATGAGGATAAACTATCGATAAAAGGTGCTTAAGGCTTATAACTATTACATTGAGGCTCTAATTTTCTTTTAAAAGGGCCAGGCTTGGATGTTCTAGGGCCCATTATTTTTATGATGAAGCTCTAGTCTTCTCTCAAAAAAGATTAACTAGCTTTGTTAGATTGACTAGATTTATAGGTAACTAAGATCCATTGTTTCCACGATAAGGCTCCTGTCATCTCTAAGAAAAAGATAACTATCCTTATTGGATGGACTGAGTTTGGAGTTGTTCATATTTATTTTGGGAAGGCTTCAGTCTTCACTTCAAAGTGGTGGCGATTGTCCTCATTATATGAACCAAATTTAGAGGTAATCAAGGCCTTTCATATGGCAAGGCACGACTTTCCATTTAAAAAGACATTGATTGTTCTCATGAAATGCACTGAATTTGGATGTAATCAAGGCTCATAATCACATGACGAGACACTAATTTTCTATTGAAAAAGGTGTTAATTTTTTTTATTAAACAGATTAGATTTCAATTCTTAGCTTGATATTGAAAGCAAATGTCATCATTAATCATCCTAAGTATCACTGTCGATTTTGTATCGTTGGAATCATTTGAGA
>NW_018164920.1:90603-100068 GCF_001263595.1 Phalaenopsis equestris
CCGTGCCCTCTCTATAGGACTTACCAGGGACCCTTGGATCCATACTCAAGATCGAATTAATTAAAGAGTCTAGATTTCTATCACTGCAATTAATCTTGATTGACCTCTACAATAGTTAGATATAAATAATACATTTCTCTATGAAGACTTAAGAGGAATTATTGTACATGGATGCACACAACTCCAGAATTCAATGAGAAGTTCGACACAAAGGTGTGTAAACTAAAAAAAATTCTCATACGGGTTAAATTGGTCACCAAGAGCGTGATTTAAGAAATTTACACTCTTTGTTAAATGTCAGAGGTATACTCAAGGGCAAGGAGATCGTACAATATTTTTCAGACATTCAAAGGATGAGAAGAAAGACATACTGATTGTACTTGTGAACAATATAATTGTCACCGAAGATGATGCAGATGAAATGAACCGGTTGAAAACATCCCAATCATCATTTTTGGAGACCAAGGATTTATGATCTCTGAAGATTTTTTTTTTTTTGTGTTATTTGTTAAATGTTAGAAGTATAATTTATAGTAAAAAAAATTGTTCTAGCAAGTTAAACGAGTCGGGTTCAGGTTAACCGTTTCTTAGTGTAGTCGGGTTAGGGTTGAGTTTTTCACCCCGTTTATTTTTCGGCTCGAGTCGAGTTGACCCGATTCAGGTCGAATCATTTTCGGGTTGGACTCGAACCCAACCCACAAATTGATGTCTTTAATTGTTGTTTCTCAATGGAAGCATGTTCTTGATTTTCTAAAGCAAATCAGGATGAGTGGATGTAGGCTTGTATATGCTCCAATTGATCCCAATCAAGAAACTGGGAGATGTGAAGCAAGGTGACTAGATGAATACAGCTCGATATCAAAAGTTAATGGGAAAGTTTATATTGTTATCACATTCATAACCAAATATCACCTTAGCTATGAGTTTGGTAAGTCAATCTATGCATTCTTCCTCTAAGAAATACCTCGAAGCAGTTAGCAAGATTCTTGGATAGACCTAATAAGTGCACTGGGCAAAGGCTTACTCTTTTAGAGACCACACGATAGAACATGGAGGGATACATTTATGTAGATTGGGTGGACTTAGTTGTTGACAGGAGACCGACATTCTAATATTGTCTTATGTCTGGTAAAATGTAATTAAATAGCTAAGTGAGAAATAGTGTGGTGACAAGGAGTAGTGTTGAGGCAGAATATCGGGCTATGGCTAAGGGAGTACGTGGGATGTCATCGTTGAAGAGAAATCTTGAAGAGTTGTGAATCCCGAAAAACATGCCAATGCAGTTGTATTGTGACAATAAATGTCATAAGCATTGCAAAAAATTTAGTACAACATGATCGTACAAAACATTTGGAGATTGATAAACACTTCATGAAATAGAAGATTGATTGTGGAGTTATTTGCATGCATTTCACTCCAACAATGGAATATATAGCAGATGTTTTTACCAAAGGACTTTTCAAACCTAGTTTTGAGTTCTTTGTAACCAACTTGGGCATGATAGGTATCTATGCTCCAATTTTAGGAATTTTGCTTTTCGTGTCTTATATTTTTATTATTTTCTATTTTTAGTAGTTTCTACCAAATGCCTCACCCTAGACTTTGGCAGCCTATTACTAGGGGTGTAAACGTGTCGAACACGAGCTGAGCCTCGTTTATATTTCATACTCAAGAAGTGTGTTCTTGTTCGGCTCGTTTGCTTAGCGAGCTGAACACGAGCCGTTCACAAACAAAAAGTCGTTTTGACAACCCTAATCACGTAGTCATAAGATGTTAAGGATTGGGGCAAGATTTAAAACATCATTTGAATCTAATTTAATAATTTTTATTCTATTTTCTTCATTAATACTTTTAATTGATTATAAATCTTTGTAGCATTGTAGTCAATTAAATTTTTAAAAAAAAAAAAAAATACTACTCATCAAATATATATATATAATTGATTAGTAGTATTTCGAGTCAAAACGAGCTGAACACGAACTAACAAATATTGGTTCGTGTTGTTCGTGTTACGAGCTGAACTCGAGCTGTTCGTGAACAACGAACCGTTTTGACAGCCCTACCTATTACTCAGATGCATGCCCATCGTTAAACATGGTTTACTTACAGACTAAAAGATTCATGCCTAAAATTCTGCAACGAGAGATGGTCTGCAATTTTTTTCGAAAACTGTGATCATATGCTCAGGTTGAGTAGCGTAGCACAAATATTGGTTTCTTCTGTTGTCAGCCATATTTCTGAAGTCATTTATTTCTAAGATGTGTGCTACAGTGATACTAAAGGATTCCTATGTCCTATGTTGGTAATCACTACACGTTGCTGCTCTAACTCTGAACTGTATTATATTTTTTAATGAATTATTATTATGTCATATGTTTGTATGTATCTATGTCTGTCTGTCTGTATGTGTTTGTGTGCGCGCGCTCACGTGCGCCATAACATTTATCATTTGCTATTTCTATATTTACAAGTTCTCTATTTCAACAGTTGGGACTGTGGTATGTTCATGCTCAAGTACATAGACTTTTACAGCAGAGCTTTGCCGCTGTGCTTCACTCAGGTTAAAAATACTGTGCCACGCTTACTTCTGTTGATATTCAGATATGATTTAATGTGCTATGCGGAATACATTTTGTGCCTTGTTTCCTTACAGAAACATATAGCTTATTTCAGAAAGAGAACGGCCAAGGAGATCCTTGTACTGAGAGCTGAATGAAAAGTGGTTGCATCAACTGTGCATATTTTACCACCTACAATTTGGTATGTTGAAGCAGTATGGCTCGGCAAACTGATTTAGGCTCCAGTTGGATGATGTATGATTTTAGATAGAATTTATCTTGCTGCAACTCATCCTTGGAGAAAAGAGAGATTTGTGTCTGTGCAATGATACATATGCTTTTGCATAAAGGGAAGTTTACATTACATACCACACAATTCTTATGTATTTACAAATCTAACACGCCAAGTTTGATATTTATGTTTATATCACCTTGGTGTCATAACCCTATGGATGAAAATATGTATTTCACTTTTAAAACAATAGTAATGGTGTTATTTTTTATGTGATGTTAAATATTTGAATGATATGCACGTAGGGCTGTAAATGAACCAATGCACTCAATGAACAACTCAAACTTGACTCGATTAAGATTTAATCATGGTCGTTCAAATTGGTAAATAAACAGCTTGAAACTTTTTAAAAGCTCAAAACTTAATATTCTAGTTAATTATTTTTTTTAATAATATATCTTATATGATACACGAGCTATCATCACGATTAATATCGAGTATTTACTAAGTTGAACAAGAAACGAATTTATTTGTGAATATAAATGAACAGGTTTGATTATGTTTTAATTTAAATTAAAATATATTCAATATATAATGTTTTTTAAAAACACTCAAAATTATATCTTTATATATTTATTTATTTTTAAATACAATTTTATTGGTTTTAATATATATATATAATTTTTATTATAATAATGTGTCTGAGCTTGCTCATATCCTATACTTTTAATGATGGATGTATCATATCATGCCGTTTTCATATGGTAGAACATAAGAACCAATGTTTGAGGTGGCATGCAATTGTGTAGGACGCTCCGTTGGAGGATTTTTGCTTAGGTGTGAATTGAAGCGAACTAGTAGGTCGGAGTAGGAATGGAAAATGGGGTGATTTGCAAACACGATATTATTTGTGAGGATTTTAATTTTATTTTTGTATGTAATATTTTACTATATAATTGTTATAAGAATTTATATTTATTTCAGATAAATTATTGATAGTTATATTTTAAATGTTATTTAAAGATTAGAGGAGTTACATAAACAAATCTTTAAATTTTTGGACATTCGCATGCATGCCACTTAGTTTTGTGTATTTACATACATGGAATGTAATTTTAGTAGCATTAACACTTGTGTAAGAGTTGTAACTTTGAGTGATCAAATTATTAGAATGTGTGATCGGATATTTCTGGTCTAATATTAAAAATGATGGTGATATTGATGGGATGTCATTAATAGGATTCAAGTTGGATTGAAATGGAGGGATGCATCGAGCCTATTGTGTTATAGAAAAGTTTCCCTAAAATTGAAAGGAAAATTTTATAAGATGGTGGTGAGATATATAATATGTTATGGTGCAGAATGCTGGCCTTTAAAAGAGAAGCATAAAACATTGATAAGTGTTGCTGAGATGTTAATGCTTAGGTGGATTTGGCTTGGCACTTGGAGAAAAAACCAGAAATGAATATTTTTGTGATAGGGTTGGTATAGCTTCAGAAGTAGGCAAAATTAAAGTCATCTTAGATGATTTGGTTACATTAAACATTAATCATTCTGATGATCCTATTAGGAAAAATAGAGATAAAGGCAGAGATAGACCTAAAAAAACTTGAATATATTATATAAATAAATGATCTTAATATGTTATAATTAAATAAAAATATGACACTCAATATGATGCAATGAAAAAAAAAAGATTCATGTATCCAACCCTACTTAGTGAGTTAAAGGCTTGTTGTTACAGTTGTTTATATCTAACGCCTAAACTTTACCTTTTATATTTACACCACCCAAATTTATCATATCCAATCAAAAATATCACCATTTTAACATCTAAAAAATGAAATACACACAAGTAAAGATTGAAAGTTGTGCGTGAAGGGATTAAGTGGCATGCATGTAAATCTTCTCTTTTTTTTTTCTAAGGAAGTTGTGCGTGAAGGTCAATTATGCTAGAGTTGTATTTCAAACTGTCACTCAGAAAGAAAGATCTCCATCAACAGTAGCATAGCTCCACACAAAAGTCCTTAATATTACATAAAACATATCATCAATTCTAACTTTCTAAAAACAATAAATATTTTTTCATGCATAGGCGACATCTTATAAATATAAAAAATAAAATTTAGACTTCAAACATGTAAATACACATGAATTGTATGACATGTATGCAAATCTTCCATAACAAAAAGATCTAAACGCAAAACATTAAAGAGATTTTTTTCGGGTAAAAATTGTGAGAACCAGTTCATAATTCTATATAAAAAAAAAATATTCCAAGACAAAATTGATCAAGTACCTGATGAGTACTAAACTAGATAGATAAGTTTCACTTATAAAGAAAGTTTTAAAAATCACTAAAGAAGCAAATAAGATCAAAATATGGCCAGTGTACAACGTACAGCATTGCTCAAACTGGGAGCACAGCCCCAAAATTTTGAGATCCTCCAACACCTTCACCACATAAATCGCTAATTCAGAAAATGTAATCATATTCCGCATTTTTATTCAAAACTGAAACAAGATGGCTCTTGGACTGATCCCCAATGTCCAGATGCAGATGCCCACGAGCAGAAGCAGAGGAACTTGCATTCTTCTCAGCATTATCCTTTGAGGTGACATGCGGGGCAATCAGTTTTCAGTTTTATTCTCACAGACCTGACGAGCGGTTGGCATACTCCTGAACTAATGCCCCAAAAAGTGAGGGTCTATTGATTAAATTCGCCGGAGCATCAAATTCCTTCGCTAGTCCTGTGGAAATTGACATGAACCTCAATGAAATCACAAGGTGAAGAGCGAATCCATATCTGTGGATTGTGGTATTTGGTGTTATTGTGGTGATGTTGCACCACAATATCACCACAATATTGCCAAATATCATCAAATCTGCACCTATCTGTATTTATCTTATCAGCACATTATATTTTTTTTTCAAGACGAGACACTGTTTCCATAAACAAAAAACTAGAGGGAAAGATGAAGTAGCAACAGTTCAGAACTTATGAAATGCTTACCTGCATCTACAACCAGCACTCTATTGCAGTCCATAACAGTGGGAATTCTATGAGCAATGCTGATAATGGTACAGTTTGCGAAGTCTTCACGGATGATCTTCTGGATTAATCCGTCGGTGTGTGAATCCACAGAAGCAGTTGCCTCATCCATGAACAAAATACGGCTTTTCTTCAACAGAACTCGACCCAAACAGAAAAGCTGCCTCTGGCCAACGCTCCAGTTCTCTCCATTATCAACGACTGAAAAAAATTGATAGATTCTTAAAAGAAATAGGGAAATATTTGTAGTGGTTAGTTTAAGAGTAGCTGAATTGCACATTCTCAATGTAGTTGGCATCTGTTGAGAGTGGGTGTTGATCATCCAGAGTGGTCCAAGTTTTTGTCAAATACAAACATCAATTAATCCAAAATTTTCGGTGCAATGATAATGTAAAACTAATTGAGCGAGAAGGAAGAATTGGTTCGCCCACTTTAGAATTTTTTGACAATCATAATAAAAATTGTCAAGATGTATACGATAAATTGCAGGAATCTCTCTACTGTCGGCTAGAGGATACAGTTGTAAAGTGAAGAACTTGTGTCCTAATTTTGCATTAAAATTTCGCACACCAACAAATAGAGAGAAAAGAATAGAGTTGACTAAATTTTTATGTGTAAGACCTAGGAAAATAAAAAATCACAATGTTTGACCCAAGAAAAATATTACATTTTACTTGTTAAGATTATACACATCTGATTTTCTTTTTAATTGGAAAAAAACTATATTACAAAATGATACACCTCACACTAGCTTTTTCTTTTATGATTGTGGTGGATGTGGTAATGAGAGTTGAAGATGACGGTTGAGTGAGGGCACTTGAATAATGATAGTTAGAGAATACTTATGTGGCACGAGGTGCTAATACAAAAAGAATGGGCCAACCACTAGATCATAAGTCAAAAAAAAAAAAAAATTTTGATCAGGGTTTAATGATCAGAAACGAGTTAAGGGTTTTAACTTCTTGAATACAGTAAATGTTATTTATAACTTGCATATTTTATGTATAATTTATATCAAGTGTTTTAGAAAATATTTTATATTATTTTTATAAGTTAATGATATGTTTTTTTAAAAAAAATTTAAATTTTCTGGCCATATCATAGAGGGAGTTGTTAGTATAATTTATATCAAGTGTTTTAGACAATATTTTATATTATTTTTATAAGCTAATGATATGTTTTTTTTAAAAAAAAATTAAATTTTCTGGCCATATCATAGAGGGAGTTGTTATAAAGCAATTATGAGTGGTTATTTCCATAAGCTGACATCCTTTCTTCTTCCCTCTCCTTTTCATTTGAATTTTCATGTTATAAAAGTTATAAATAGGTGTTATTTTGATCTAATAAATTATTATTGACATTTGTATTGATTTTTCAATAATTTTATGTCTACAACTCAAGGAAGGAGATTAGGTGGCTAAATTCTTATGCTACTTTGGTAAGTAGATACATTTCATGTCTTTGATTTTAATTCATTTTGTTATTGTAGAATTATTCTACCATGCCTCTATAGTGCTTCTAAAGTAATTATTTCACTTTAATCAACAAAAAAATCATATCTAATCTCATTAAAGTTTGGCCAAAAAGACCATACAATTGGAGATGGTCTTATTATCGTGGACTTTTAGAGCACTTAAATATTTTCATAAATTCTCATAAATTTCAGAATTAATCCACACACACCCCTCCATCAAATCAAGAATTGGATTCTTGGTTTCATCATTTGACCACTTAATTAAAAAAAAGAAACCTCGCTAAGGGATTTCGTTCAAACTAGGGCTTTCATCCCACCTACTATAATTTTCCAATTATAAACACCTTAGAAAACTATAGAAATTTCGAGGTTGCAACAAGAGAGAGTCCAAAACATATTATAATCATTTTGTAGCCTTCTTATTTAAAAGTTTTGGAGGATTAAACTCAAATATAAAATTATCTCAGTTTAATCCGTTTGACCTAGTTTTGAGATCGCATCAAATTCATCCACTAAACTTAATTGGATTGGTTCCACCAACTCGACAAATATACTAAGGACATTTTTCTTTTATTTCCAAGGGTTCTTACATTGGAATTCAAGCCCACATCAAATCGGTATCAAAGCCGAGGAAGGAAAACATTAAATGAATGTTCATAAACATATTATTTTTGAACTTTCATATTTGCATTTGGCCATTTATATGGACATCATAATTCTCATTAATTTTTTTTCTAAATATAATGCCTCTATTTGATGATATGATATATTTACTTCGTGATATCATAAATCAATGGCTATATATAAAAGATAAGATTATTAGATCAAAAAATGAATTTAATGAGAATAGAAAGGATATTAGAGATTTATTAAATGATTTAAAGGCTCAAATTGTAAGTAACAATTATTCTCAGAAAAATGAAATTAATATGAATTTTAAACTACAAGAAAAAATATTGAAGCCGCACTTAAAGTTGATATAATTGTAATTACTTTAATTCTTAAATCTCCATAATTTACTTCTAATGGCTTTCTACACAACTTTAATTTTCTTATATTAACTCCTCATAGTCATCATTCTTGTATTATTATGTCAATAATAGTACTGACTAGCAAAGGCTTAACTCATTTGTAGGAAATAAAAAAAATTATTGGTGGTGCCATATGATGAACTACCAACACCTATAGACATTTCATCACTTATTACATGCCACAAGAACTCTTCAAAGAAGTGTTAATTGAGGTCCAAAAAATATTGATGTTGCATGAGGTACTAATGCAAGAAGAATGGGCAACCATTAGACCATAATTAAAAAAATTGGTCGATCAAGGTTCAATGATTAGAAGCAAGATGAGGTTAAGGCCTTAGTTTCTTGAATGCAGCCAATGTTACCTATAACTTGTGTATTTTATGTGTTATTTATGTTATTAAGTGTTTTAGAAAATATTTTATATTATTTTTATGACTCAATATGTTTAAAGTGACTTAGAAGTGTAAATGGCTGGCCATACCATGGAGAAAGTGGTTATGAATGATTATTTTTATAGGTTGACCTAACTTCTTCCCTCCCTTTTTCATTTGAATTGTCATGTTGTAAAAGATATCAGTAGGTGTTGTTTTAATGTAGTAAACTATTATTGAGATTTTCTATTGAATTTTAGAGAGATTTTTAAGTGTGAAACTCAAGGGAGGAGGCTTGGGGGCCAAATTCCTAAAAGGGAGCGGTTGGGTTGCTTGTCTTTATTCTTATACTACTTTGGAAAGTAAAGGCATTCCATGTCTTTGACTTTCTTTCATTTTATCATTGTAGAATCATTCTACCGAGGCATTCGATGTCTTTCTTTCATTTTATCATTGTAGAATCATTCTACCAAGCCTTTATAGTGATTCTACAATAATTTATTTCACTTTAATCTACAAAATAACTATATCACAACGCACATTAAAATTCGGCCAAAATGGCTAGACATCAAGACCTAGCTTTATCAACTTTTGACATTTGAAGCCCTTAAAGCTCTTCATAAATTCTCATAAAATTTCGAAATAATCCACACACACCCCTCCATCAAAATTCAGAATTTCAGCTCCTGGTTCCATCATTTGGCCCCTCAATTAAACCAAAAAACATCACCAAGGGATTTCATTCA
>NW_018164920.1:100168-101163 GCF_001263595.1 Phalaenopsis equestris
GTTAAATCCTATTATTAAAGACACCGAACAGTTTCGTTGGATCAACACGAGTATTTAGAAGAATTCAAAAATTCGGATTCATAAATCCTAAATCCTACTTAGCAACAAAACAGTCAACCAAAGACAACGATTGATGTGCGGCGAAGAAGATGACAGAGCGGCTTTACCTTTCCCGAAATGCGTCGCATCTCCCCGAGGAGGGAGGAGAGGAGGGAGGACTTGCCGGATCCAACGGTACCAACGACGGCAGCAAGGGAGCCGCGGCGGATCCGAACGTTCACATTCTTTAGACCCGCAGCATCGGCTTCATCGACGTCGTCGTTCCAACAGAACACCCCATCGCAGACCTCCACCGCAGGTGCATCGTCGGCTTCACAGCCGGCCACCCGCTCTACTGCGGCATCCTGGAGCTCGCCGCTGGTCATGTAGGAATCCAGCCGCTCCAGCGAGATCACGGCCTGCGAAGCCGAGATCAGCGCCTGCGGAAAGTTGCGCATCGGTTCCTGCAGGATCTTGAATAAAGAGGTGGCTGTAAAGACAAGGCCGGCATCAAGGCGAACGCCGAAGGCGACGCAGGTGCCGAAGACCATCGAGGAGAATAGCACCGGCGCGCTCCAGAGGACCGCGATGTTTGCGGCGACAGAGTACAGGAAGCGGGAAAGCCAGCCTAACTCCTCGGACCGGAAGGTCTGTATCCGTTTGTTGAAATGCTCCTCCCAGGCCTGGAATTTGATGACGCGCATGTAGCTGAGCATTTCATTGGTAGATTTCATGCGCTTGTCGCGCATGCCCATGAGGGAGAATTGGTAGCGGTTGTTACGCTTTGTGCCGAAGACGACGAAGACCATCACGGCGGCGATGCCGGCAACGGCGGAGGTGACGGAGGGACCGAGGTAGGCGTAGAGAAGGGCGAGGGCGACGCCAACTTGTAAGGGCATTAGCCAGAGGTAGTGTATCTGGAGCATCATGTCGGAGAGCTGCTGGGCGTCGACGGC
>NW_018164920.1:101263-110849 GCF_001263595.1 Phalaenopsis equestris
CGTCGTCCCTCTGTGAGTACTTTCCTTCTTTAACTGCTTCCGATTCTTTCCCCTTCTTTCTAAACACACAAACAACGTAGTTATTTTTTTTTTGCTGATAATTCTCACGGTTGCCCTTCTGCAAGCATTGTTAGGGCTTCGTGCTTTTGCATTTTTTAAAAATGCTTTCTTAGCCGATCCCACGTAGTGGGATTAAGGCTTTGTTGTTGTTGATGGTATTTATAATCAAAATCTACTACAAGATTATTTTAAGTGGCAATTTAGGGGCTGTTTGTCTGCCTGTAGGATTTAGTCAATCCTGCTAATCCAGATCTAATAAATCCCGTGAAAAAAGTTAAATCCTGAAAACTGTTTTGCATGGCATGTATTCTATCCAATTAAATACTGGCAAATTATTTTGCTATCTATTTCAGAATTTATGGATTTTAGTTACCAAATAATATATATGGGTCTATATTTGGAAGGAGTACCACTTCATAATAGAAGACACAAGTACAACCATACATTAACAAGCATGAATGTTTTGCTAATGCATGAGAAAAAAAAACGAAGGATTTCATCATCATGGATGCAAATTTATGTTAGACATGAATGCAAACTTCCACATTTTGAACAATTTGAACATAAGTGCCATAACATTCTCCTTGCCTTCATCTGTTTCATAAGGGAGAGCAAGTGCACTACTAACGCGGACAATCTCTGAGGTGCCATCCATTTGACTTCCACCCTTGTGATCGTTGCTCGACTTGCATGCTATCTTAAGCAGCACTTGAACTTCTAAACTTGCCTATCACATTGAGTAAATGAATTGAAGAAGAGAAAATAAAAACATTGATATGAATAAAGACCTTAAAAGCTTTAACAACTCCTTTGTGTGCCTGTCCCTTGATCTACCCACATGTAATTTGTAGCTTCTTTTCTCTCCTCCTTGTGGACACTTGTGCTCTTAATTCCTTTATTTGAAAGGTTATGATTTATTTTTGAAACCAATGGTTTATATCTTTTAGTCTTCTTTGTTGCTAAGATTTTTTTATTGTTGAAATTAAAGAAGAAAGCTTATTATTGGTAAAATTACTGTCCCCTTTTTAATTATAATATAGTTGGATACTAGCAAAATGACATGTTGGACTAATTGACCAAAATCATCATAATGGATATTTGAAATTTTCGATTAAAATGGCACAAAATTATATATATATGAAGCATAAAGGTTTTATTTTCATACTATGATATCATTTCATATATACTTAATTTTATCTGAAAAAAATAAACCTTCCTAATTCCACACAGAAGAAATAATATTGAAAACAATAGGACAAGAGAATTAATTGGGCAAATGATATTCTCATTTGAACAAATTATTTGAAAAAAAAAAAAAAAAACTGAATATTATAGTATTTGATTGATACAAATGATTTCAATAAAAATTTCAGTACAATTCAATTTCTCCAATTATCATATAGGAACATTTATATTTGTTTTTGTTGTACCGTTCATTTTTTGATTAGTTGTGTTTTTTAATAAAATAATTTTCATTAAAAAAATACTTGAATCAACTTAAATTATTCATAGAAGGATATAATTATAAGATAAATTTAACTTGATTGTTAGGGAGGAGGTTTGTTTGGTTTCTAAATTACAACTCAAATAATGTTATAAGTGTGCATAGCCTAAATGACATAAATGTGCTTTCAAATAAAGGCAAAACAAATTAATCGTGATATAAATGTTCAACTTAACCAACCCAAGTTCTATTAGGCCAAGAAATCACGGGAGAGGAAGATAGAGAGAGAGATTCACTTACCTTCAAGGTTTGTTTGGTTTCTAAATTACAAAACCTTCCCCAATTTGAGTACCGCAAGGTAAAAATAATTAAAATAGCAATTAGGTAAATAATAGAAATAATACAAAGGAACATTTATATCACTTTTAACATAGGCAAATAGCCTTTGGATGATTGCATTGACATTTGATTAAGAGTGCTCAGCCTAACATTTATTCACGATTAATGATATGGATGAACAACTCTTATGTGAATCTATAGTAAATAATTACCAAATTTGAAAGAGCAAAAACTAGTAGGCTCATGGGATTCTATAGAAAAGTGGGGAATTAATTCTAATCTATACTTTGTTTGTAGGTTATGCTGTGACGTTATTAACTTTCAGGAAAAGAAAAGATGAGAAACAAAGAAGAATAGAGAGAAAAAATTGAAGGAAGAAAGAACAAATTCACTTTCAAGCTTCGTAAATTGGGGGCAACATCACATAAGACAATTAAGTAGAATTAAGTAGCACTTACACTACTTGTGACCCATTATTTAAAAATTAGGATCGGGGGAGTGCTACATGTCTGCTAAAGAATGAGTTGTATTTGTAAAAATTATAAGAAAAAAAAAATGTAAGAGTCATGTGCCTTAAATACTGACTTGGGCTTGGATTAATACTAAATTATCAAACTTGGAAAAGTCATAGGCTCTTTTGGCGATAGTTGTGTAGTAGCTATGTTGGCTTGGGACACTGTTTGAGTTGAGTCAGTCTAGTGAGTCTATTTATAGCATTAGTTGAGTTCTTCATCAGCTCAGTGAATTTTTCTTGTAGTTGGTTGATGAGTCTACCTTGATCCTATAGGATTGATGTGTTGAACTTATCCTTTTGGGAATCATCTGGTGTCCGTCCCGAGCTTTGCGTTCGAGCTCTTTTCTTTGAGTATGGCTTCCGAATTTGTCTCACACTATTCTTGATGAGCTTGCCTTGAGCCAAGCCTATCAAGCTTGTTTCTATCCTCTTTTAGTGAATGTGTTTCCTTGACCTTTATTTGGGTGATTTCATCCTCGGCGGTGTACATTTAGTTCTCATATTCTCTTATATTTTTGTTAGACAACTACAAATAAAAAAAAGAAGATATAAATCATGATCTTTGCATATTAAAAATAATGACCAATACTTTTCCCACTCTTTTGGGCAAGTTGAACATTTTTGCTTTTCGAGTTTTTGCCTTTTTCTCCTTTGAAAAATTGATTGATGCAATAGTTGGCATTTAATGTGCAAGGAATGAGTATTTGGTGGAATTTAAGGAAAGTTAATGTGAAATTTTGTGCTTAGATTTGATCATTTTTTTCGCTTTTTCCATGTTTGCATGGGTTGGCTAGTATAAATGACTTGCCTCATTATGTTGTGGGGAGTTTGCAAAATTGCATCTCCTTCTCCTTCCACATTCGTTTGATATTTGTTGCTTACAAGAAATGGAAGTTTCACTTGGATTGTTTGATGTTTCCAAAGACATCATGTTGGCTGACCTCAGGAAGGAGTGAAAGGTCGAGAATCTTAAAATATGAAAGAAGATAAAGTTGGAAAGTGCGGAGGTGAGTAAGGGATCCTTAAAGCTGGTGAGTGAGAAGATGTTATGTTGTAATTTTACAAGCTATTTCACTGACGTGGCTTTTTTTTTATTTCTAGGTAGCCCAAGTGACTATGTTCTGTCCAAATGAGAAAGACATCCTAAAGCAGAGGAGTTGACTATAGAAAGAATAATGATCACACGTAAATATTCATTCTTTTTTGTTAGTATGTATTTCTTAGTTCTTCTTACTAATATAATATATAAAGTATCATTTCACAAGTGAAATTCTAGGTGATTTTTATGTCAAGCGGTGGTTGAACTTCGGCGTTTCCTTGACGCATGAAACAAGCAAGAAGCCAGCGCCCATAAACATCACCAACCAACAAGTAGAAATAAAAAAATAGGTTTATCAAACATGAAACGACTAGCTAACCACATCAGCCAAAATAATCTCAACATTTTTCAGATTTAACAAACTAAACTCAAGTAGTGGTAACCGGTAGAAAAATAACCATTTAACTGAACCAATTAATTAAGCAACTCGAGAGAAACCTAAAGCAGATAAGAGGTAAGAAGCAACAATGAAAAATTTCTACAAAAAAATCCAGCCCATGTAATATAAGAGTTATAGACAATAAAATTAATATTCCAACATCAATGGCTGTGTAACCCAACCAATTAAAAAGCAAATTACTCCAATACAATGTTCTATTCTGAAATAACAGCATACCAAACCATTGTCCATACTCCACTGTCCAACTTTCAAATCCAAATATTCAAGTACCCATAGGCTGAAACAACCAAAATAAAGTATGATTCAACCTTCAATGTATTTTTTCCAATAATTTTATAGTAAGATTTTCTTTAGTAAGATTTTCTTTCTCCAATAGCTTTTGCTAGTACAAAATATTGATCAAAATTTTTAATAAGAAAAATAAATTAACATTTTCCAAAGAATTTAATAATTGGAGATATTATCAAGGGAGTTTTCACACTTTTGGTAAAAGATTTGATCTAACCAAACACAAAAGTGCATTGACTGTTTTTGTTGATAATGAACTGCTATGATTATTATGAACTTTGTCACCAACACTAAATGTAGATTTCAAGGCAATCATTGTTATAAGAGTTGTCAAAATATCTTTAGCCATTTTGAGAACAGTCATAAATACTTGAGGGTATTTAATTTTCACCATTCAAAAATGTCAAATTGATCATTATTGGTCATAAATAAATCATCCTCAAGATAAATATGTAAATCAGATTTAGAATATTGAATAGAATTAATGTTACAATATAATCAAGAAAGCTATGCATCAAGTCAAAATTTTGTGGAAAAGTTAAATCATTTGCTAAATCTGATGGGAACCATGTGTAATTGCTATCTTGGGTTGTATAATCACTGAGCACATTTCAATAAGCAAAGACATATTCAAGCATTCGGTATGTCGGGTTCCACAGTTTTGGTGTATCAATGGACAAATCTTTTTGTTGTTGAAAATCTTAATTGCTTAGAGACCTTCACAAACTTATGTGACATTATTGCTAATTTCTTAATGCTGATTTCTTAAGATATTTAACAACTCTAATTTGATGAATTACAACCAGAATCTCTGTCAAACCAACTCGAACCATAATGGTTAATGCATGTGTACAACATCTTACATGAAAAATTACATATGAAAATGAAATTTATCTCTTGATTGAAAATTAGCTATAAGTAAGCTAGCAGTGATAACACTATTGCTAGTATTATTCAAGATGATAGTACACACATTGTCTTG
Source organism: Phalaenopsis equestris (assembly GCF_001263595.1). Taxonomy (NCBI): domain Eukaryota; kingdom Viridiplantae; phylum Streptophyta; class Magnoliopsida; order Asparagales; family Orchidaceae; genus Phalaenopsis; species Phalaenopsis equestris. The sequence continues at coordinate 106,390 of NW_018164920.1, forward strand.
AATTTTGCAATCCAAATGACAATCATGGATTGGATCAAAAATATATGTACCAATGTGAGGCGGTTCCAACTCTAGAATTTATGGCTTACTTTTGTAACTTTCAATATTGATCAATTTAATGAAGAATTAAACACATGTATCGGGCATTTTGATTATTAATCCAATAATCATAATTCAAAAGTTAATAAAATTCTATATACATTCTTAAGATAAATTTTCAACTTATCTTTCCCGAATTCATATATCTCCATGTAAAATGATAAATTTTCAACTTATATTTCCCGAATTCATATATCTCCATGCAAACTTTTTTTTTTATTGTTTTTAGAACCCTCTCATAGTTTAGATTCAAGGATTTCATTAACACATTAAACCACAAATACTCAATAATAATAAATGAATACTCATGCGCAATACTCATGTTATAATCTTAATTTTTTGGATCATGAAACATAGAAATATCAATTTCTGCATCAACATCAAATGACATGAAAATTAATATTTTTTTGCATTTTATTAGATAAGTTAACTATTAAACGTCGATCATCTGATAATCCGATTAGGAGAAAGATCTTTTAGATTTGACTTATGTTAAAAAAGGCAGATGTAGACCTTAAAAGACTTGGATATATTGCATAAATAAAATTAAATGAAAATATGCACTCAATAGGACACAATGGAGAAAAAGGATTCATGTAGCCGGCCACACTTAGTGTGATAAAAGACTTGTTGTTGTTGTTAGCAGATAATTCAACTATTTGTTTACTCTTATTTTAAAATTTTTCAGTCCCTTGCATGTTCAAGGAGATGTGAAGTAGTGTCAATTTTAGATTTATGACGTTTGGTGCGACAACATACTCATTGACCAAAATTGAGTTGGATGCTCTTTGATTGTAAATGTTACCTCAATAAAATATTCCCATATTATATACTTTATTTTCATCACTTCTTGGCAGTAGTGGAGACTTTTTGATTGCTGCTGTCAACAATAACTATCTCAGGCTGTGTGTGTGGTAATCCAATGTTCAAATTTTTGTTACTATTTTCAACTTACATTAGTAACTTTTTGCAAGATGAGTAACATTTTAAAACCTATCAATTTGTTCCTATAAATTTAATACTTTGTTTAACCAAAGTATGAATACAAAATATGAAAAGGCGTGCAACAATGAATAATTCACTAATGAAGTGTTGATTATATAAAGCCAACAAATCTGAGAGAATTAAGCAAGGACTGTAAATCTTTTTTTTTTTTTTTTCGTAATTTTTTTGTGAAGCTCAGAGTATGAATACATAATGATTGATAGCAAAGACAACAAATTCTGCCTCCTAATCCTCAAAAAAACATATTGTGAGTGCATGGTAACAAGTGTCCCTAAAAGCCATATTTCATATAAGCAATACAAATATATTCGAGTAGGCAGAATTAACATATTTCTAACCAAACCTTATTCTGAAACATAGTGTGAAAGCATGATAAATTTATAATTGATAGTGATTAGCAAAACTAGGGAGGATAACTGCTCGATCACAATGGCCATAACTTCCGTATTCTCCCACAATATTTTGATAAAATACTCAACTAGCTAAAGGATTTTGCATTTTTTCCATCCAATTAAAGGCCTAGCTCTCTTATTAGTGATTACACCACATAAGAAAGTACAAAGATCTTGCAAAATTATACAAAAATACCATACACTATCTGTTGCATAGGAGTAGGGCTACCAAGTCAAAGTACTAAATTGAACTTGATTACACAATTATTAAGTGCATAGATAGAATGGTGCTGACTAAGGCTGCTGAAATATGACTTGTAAATCATATGTAAACTGCAACAAATTCACATAAATGTGACTCAAAATCTTTTCAACATAAAAAAAATGATTTAACAATTAATAAGTGCATAGATGGTATGTTGAAAGTTGAAACACCATCCCAAATACCACTTATAAATTATTACGCATATATAGAGCTTACAGTCCTTGGTCTTTGCATGATAAGATATTTTTAATGCCTTCCCTACATAAACATCTCATATATAAGCAATAAACCATGACACTACGGTGACACTACGCCATAGATCCTAAACACATGCAACAATTTCATAGAAAATAAAAGATTTCAACTATGTTGTACAAAAATTTAAACATGACATCAAATTTTCAAAATATATATGGAGCGCTTAAGATATAGTCTAAGAAATGAAAGCAAACTCTAATACTGTTAGTCTGTCATAGATTCATCGCTATTTTTTAAAAAAATATTGTGATGAGTAAAATACAAGATTCACACTTAGTCAGATAAATTATTTTGCATCTTATACTTAATTTAGAAGAATAGGAATACCAACTTATGTGAGAAATTTAGAATAAAACAATCACATTCGAATCCCAAACGAGGATGATATATACTAGAGATAATAAAAATGAGCGATGACGGAGGGGCTACCCAAGCAACTGTCAGAAGAACGAGAAAAGAAGGATTTACAGTACAAAAAGCTCAAAAAGGCAAGCCATGGGTGAGAGAGATGAGTTCTCTTTTACGAACGAGAACGAAGAGAGATAATCAAACGTGTATCTCTTTAGAGAAGGGTATTTTCGCTTTTGAGCTATGTCGGTGACGATGAATAAATGAAAATCATAGGGTAGTGGAACAAAGCATAAAACCTCTTGCTCGAAGGGCTGAGTGGAAACTGAATGAGGGAAATCGAAAGGATGGTTGCTGCGGCGGGTTAGGTTTTTTGGAATAATATAATATATAGTAAATAAGGTTTTAAGTTAATTATTTTGGCATAATTTAAGATATGGATAATTTTATATTATGTATGATCATAAATTTTTCTTTTCATTTAGCTAAGTTTTTTTCTAATTTAATGAATTTAATTGAGTTCAAATTAAACTAAATAATTAACTTATTTAAATTAACACTCATTGACCCACATTAATATATCTTAATATTTATTTAAATATAATTAATTATTACTTTATTAATTTTAGCTAAAATGAGCCAAACACAATTAAACAAATATTTGTTCTTGTTCGACTCATTTATAAATTTAGTTAAAAAAATTGTTCGTGTTTGCTTCTTTTACTTAATAAATGGATTAAATACTTGCTCTTTGGCATGTCGAACACGAGCAATTCGCGAACGACTACTAGATAGGGTGTGAGCTATCGAGAGATGCAAAGTTTTAAGAACAGGACCAGTTCTAATGGTTCAATCTTGAACCATTCATTGGACTGGTTTGGTTCAAGCTCAAGACAATTTCTACGCAATATTAAGATTGAATTGATTACAATTGGGGTTGAACCGACGAATTGGTGAATCGATTCAAATTTTTAAAACCCATCCACTTTTAATTTTGTCCAATAATAGCCTTTTGATTTTAATCATATGGTTAGAAATAAGATATTTTAATAAATAAAGGAGAAAATGTAATGTTTGAAAATTTTGATTTATAATATTATTCGAAATATTAAAATGTAATGCGTCTTAAATTAAAATATTATTTATTGAATCGATATTTAAGTAGTAAGGAGGATTTACATATGTTTTTTTATTGATTTAGAAAAAGCTTACGATAAAATTCCAAGAGTTCTTTGGAGGGGTCTAGAAAAGAAATGTGTTGATATGATTTATATTTAAGTCATTAAAAAAATTTGTATTAGAGTTGTTACTTGTGTTCAAACAACTTGTGTTCAAATAGTAAGAAGATTGAACAAGTATATTCCTATTTTAATTTGATTACATCGGAGATCAACTTTAAGCCCATGTCCTTTTGCTTTAGTTATGAATGCTCTTAGCGAACATCTACAGGAGCATGTACCTTGGTGCATGTTTTTTGCTGATGATATCCTTCTTGTGGATAAGACTAGAGAAAAATATGAATTATGGAGGTTGACATTTGAGTCTAAAGGCCATTGTTCGAGTAGATCTAAAACTGAATACATGGAATATAGTTTAAGTAGTAGTAGACCTAGTGCCAGAGTTGTAATTATGAGTGATCAAATATTTAAAAGCCTATGATCATTTTAGATTTCTCGGTTTTATTGTTTAAAGTGATTACGATATAGATGGGGATGTTATTACTAGAATTCATGTTGGTTGGTTGAAGTGGAGGAATTCATCAAACCTATTGTGTGATAGAAAAGTTTTGCTTAAACTTAAAGGAAAATTTTCTAAGATGGTGGCGAGACCTGCAATGCTCTATCGCGCAAAATGTTGGCATTTAAAAGAGAAGCATAAACTAAGTTAAGTGTTGCCGAGATTGTAATGCTTAAGTGGATGAGTGGCTTGAAACTTAGAGACAAAATGCGAAACGAATGTATTTGTGAAATGGTTGGTGTAGCTCCAGTGGCAGACAAGATTAGAGAAGGATGGTTTGGTCACATTAAACGTCGACCATCTGATAATCCGGTTAGGAGAGTAGATTTTTTAGATTCGATTTATGTTAAGAAAGG
>NW_018164920.1:110869-123057 GCF_001263595.1 Phalaenopsis equestris
TAAATTTAATTGAAAAAAAAATGATCTTAATTTATTAGAATTAAATGAAAATATGACACTCAATAGGACGTAATGGTGAAAAGGGATTCATGTAGCCGACCCGACTAAAAAGCTACAATTCCTCAATGTCTGAAGCAAAAGATATGGGCTTAAAGCTTGGTTAGATTTCCTTGACCAAGTAGCTGAAGAAGCCCTTAGCTTGGTTAGATTGTGTTATCTCAACAAGCAATCAAGTGGATGAAATTAAGCCCATACAGAAATAAGCCTAGCTCCTGCTTCTCGTAGCTGCTTTGTTGGCTTATATTTGCCTTATAAATGCATGGCATGCACGCTAGGCATCCATGTTAATAAAATACAATCATGGATTGTGCACCTAACTAACACCCAATTTGGCCAGCATGCCTAATGTCTTTTCTTGGGCCACTTAGATTAGGTCGAGTCAAAGAGGTTGCAGTGACATTTTGGCTTGTAATGATCATGACTTAACTTTTAACTATTTGGTATGGGCATCATAGTGGGAGATATGAGTTTTATCATCCAAGACAGACGGTTCCTAAGGGATCAGCAGTGCATTTTTGTCAATGATGTTATTTTTGTTCTAGACTCGGTTCATTTTACTTGTAGAGGGTTTGCCATACCAAAAAGACCAAGTGACATAGATGTATGAAGCTTGGTAAATTGTAGCTCAGAGGTGCAATGCATGGCTGTTTGTTTTTGAAGGTTTTAAGCACGAGTGACAGCATCTTAGACGTATGCCATCCCCAATAATGGGACTGAGGCATAGCTCATCTAGCTCATTTAATTTAGGCGAAATTTGATTTACCATGCAATCGAGGGCACTTTGGCTTATACTATTTAATTTGCATATGTGGCGGCATGATGCCTTCATTTTAGCTTCAGATCCCTTTAGTTCATTTTATCCTTCGGGTGTAACAGCGTTTTAACATGCTTTGATGGCCTATTATTGGATCAATTAATAATTTACCCTGGAGTACATTGTTGAATCAACTCACTTTTTGGGGCATTGTATTAACACCTGATGATATTGTTATTACTGTCTGTCCAGGGGAGAAAATATCATGCATCGGATGCATGCAGGAAACGTGGGTTTTAAAATCTTATTTAATCAAATAATTTTGTATGCTAGCATGCAGTTTTATTGAATTGATTTCTTCCCTACTTGATTATTTGTCATAACCACCGCTAATTGCAGGTGCTGCACAGGTGGGCCTTTCGGAACAGTTTTTTCCTGAGAAGCCAATTATGGTCCCCTTTAACAGGGTTTTTCTGAACAGCGCTTCATTTTCAAAAGCTTTATTGTCACCACATGCTAGAAGGTTCTCATCGGTTACTAGAATAAGATCAGTACAATCCTATGTGAAGGCCTCCGAGGGCTCATCAGCTGTGACATCTAATGGTGGTTTCTTATATATTTTTCCTATACTACTTGACTTGAAAACAAAACTGGAATATGCTTACTATATTTTCCAGTTATTAAAACTAATTAAGTATAATATTACTGAATTGTAAGATAAGCTTACGCAACCCTCTTGTTAACTGGTATAGTTGTGATTTTCTTGAAATCAGGAATACTTTAGGAATTGCTTCGATTGATACAATTGTGGAAAACAATGGAAAGTTCTAGAGCAGAAACATATTTTTAAGTTATACGTTGCAATAAAATAGCATCCTAGTGTTATTTGGTGATTTTTTTTTTCTGGCCATACTTTTTCATACTGCTATTAAAATTGTTTGATATTGCACCAATAAATAATCTTAACCTTTTGTTTAAAGAAGTGAATCACATTTATTTACTCTAAATTGTAATTTCAATACATGCTTTTATAATAGTTGACTGACGGACTGTTTGATTTTTGTTTGAGGTATAAATAGAGTTATGTAAGTTTAAATAATATCCTTTTTTTTGTTTAGTTTTGGATTGAAATATTTTTCTCAGGTACATGGCAGTTTAAGAACCTTTATTGTTAAAATAAATTTATTATTTTAATGATATAAAATAAATTACTACATGACTTGAAAATCTTATGCATATTTCTAAAGACTTATCATGAAATTCAAGCAATTTGCGCTTAAGGCATGCTTATGTTTACAAGTTGACACAAAAGACTGGTCTGAAACTTAATAGTTTATATTTTTAAATGTCTAACACACCTGAAGAAAGAGCATGAAACACGATCAGTAAATGCTATAAATCAAATGCTGTTTTAGCGTGGTTGCTAAATTTCTTTAGAAGCAATATTAAAACTTACCATATTCTACATGCTTCATTATAGAATAATATTAGTCGTTTGTGAATGACAAAATGTTTTTTTCTTAGTTGTAGCACATTTTTTTTAGATCCATCCTTTCAATTCCTCTTGCTTCTTGTAATAATTTGTATATAAGTGTGGAATTTTGGAAGCAGATGAACTTCTATATTTGTTTTTTAGTAAGTTTGTAGGACGTGGAATGGTAGCTGAAAGCTTGTTTAGAAGCATTCTACTTTCCATGTTATGAAATTAGAGAATATGATGAAATTTGCCAGATAAATAGTCCCTTATTGGGAATATGTCATCATAAATGCTAAATTATATTATTTGGAATCAAGATATTATTTTATCACTCGTAAAATTTGTCAGCATGTAAGTTTGCCCTTTTGATTCATTTCTTGCAGTTTATCACATTCTGTGACATAATTTTTCCTTCAGCCTGACAACGAAAATTTTAACATACTTTTGGGTTCTTTAGGGAAAAATTCACAAGGGACAGCGAAGAACATTCATAATAAGGAGTCTACATTTCCTTTTGGGTTGGAGGTCTAATTTCATGTCCTTTATTTTCTTTCAAGTTTGTTAGATATACTTTTATCAGTCATGCAATTATGTTGAAACTTGTTGTCATTTTCAAAAGTTGAAAATTTTCTAGGAAATAATTGGTTATGACTTAGCCTAGGGACTTGGAAATACCAAAGCGAAAACTGAAAATCATTGAAAAAAGATTAAAAAAAGATTCAATTTTCATATACTAGCATTAACTATTGAAAATAACTATCTAACAAACCAAAGAAAGCCAATATCAAATAAAAATTCAAGCTAGTTTAATATTAAGACAATTGTCATTATGAATATGCTTCTCTCGTTCGGTTGCTTCTTTGAGATATGATTTCTTTAACTTCACGCGTTTTCTATTAAAAGGTTTTATCTTTAAAAATGTTCGTTTAAATTATTATGAGTTATCGACAATTTAGTGGATATTCATATCTCTAAAATTACAATAACATAAAAGTATTAAGAAGATAATGTGCATGCTTGAATTAGTATAAAATCATTTCACAATTAATTTATTCAAAGAATATTGATTATGTAAAAGATATCAAATAATTATATTATATAATGACAATATTATATCCTATTTGTTGTTTGTTTACTTACTCCTTTCATCACATGGGCCTCATTTAAAGTGCACCTGGTACCAAAGTTAACTCAAAACACAATAGAGATTCAATTATTATTACTGAAATTCAAATAAAGGTTACAAACAAGACTCTCAACATTTGGGAAACAACAACATAAACACACAAACCACTTTAGGGTGAGGACGACATGGTAGGCTGAGAGCCGGGGTAGCAGAAACAGGGGTTGGAAGGTGGTAGGAAGGGTGATGGCTGCAAGCAAGAAAGCAGGCTTGAGTTTGGACAACAAGCTCGAAAATTAAGGAAGGGAGGTTGCGGCTGCGGATTGGAAGGCAGAGGAGTTTATGGCCTAGCTGTGAGTGGCAAGGAGTGGGAGAAGAGGAACCGCAGGTTGTTGATCTATAGGGGAATTGGGCTGCGGCAGATGCAACAATCATTTTATCTTGTTTTCTAGTTAAAGATATCATATCATTAGCTGGGGTAGCAGAAACAGGGGTTGGAAGGTGGTAGAAAGGATGACAATATTATATGTTAAAGGAGTTGTTGGATATCTTGACTGACAGTTTATCTCCTGGATGGCTATAACTGAGAGAAATTCAGCATACCATAGACCTCATTTCAAGAATTTTTTGGGCAAACAAACTCGCCTATGGGATGTAACTGGTGGGATGCAACCGATTGAGTATGAGAAATTACAAAAACGTGTTAGACACTTGAGGGTTAGAGCCTTGGTTCATAAGTGTACTAGCCCAAATGTAGCTCCAAAGAAAGATGCTTATTTACTCTATCAGGATAGACTTTGTAAGGACGTACATGTTTGAGAGTTACTTTAGGTGGACGCGCGCATCCCCAACGACAACAACACAATAATTTTATTATGGTGGTAGATCGATTTTAGAAGTTCACAGAGAAGAAGAAGAAGTCTTAGCCCGGGAGAATGATATGGAGCATTGATTGCAGAAACCTTGATTTGATTACAAGAAATCCACGATATCACAAAATGCGGGTAAATCAAATGACCTTTGCGGATGCCAAGCTATATTGCCCCCCCCAATTTCAAATTTTATCTTGTTTTTTTCTTGTTTATGCTTTTATTCCTATTCCTTTCTTATAATTAGGGTTCTTTCTAGCAAGAGATTATTTATATATTTTATTCTATTGTTTTGAGGATCTTTTGCTTTGTAAATGTTATTTGAAGATGTTCTCTTGTTTTTCTCTGAGTGCTATATCATTGAATTTCTTTCAAGCGGCGTGTCTGTAACCTCATAGGATAAAGGCGGTGATCTTTTCTGGACGTTCAAAGGCCTCCTTCATCGTCCAACTTGCTGTAAACTGCTGTTGGCAGTAGGAGAACTGCTGTTTTCTGTTCTGATTTGCTGTGCCTCTGTCTTCTAAGCCGCAATTTTAGCCACCATCCATCCTCCGTCTCCCTTTACTCATTCTAAAACTTCCCTTCCTGAATACCATTTGGCGCTCTAAGATGCTTTCTAGTAGCCCTATAACGACATTAATATCCATTCATGTCATTCTGATTCATGGGTATGCATTTTGCATTAAAATAACAAAAAAAGGTTACGAAATAAACGGTTCAATATACCCAAAAAAGAAGCCAAAAAATCTATTCCCCCATTTACAAAAGGGGCGTTATCCGCTTGTAAAATAATAAAATAAAAATATGATCTTGCTCATGAAGATGACGGGAGACAAAATCACTATCAAGGGCTTTCTTTGCACAAGTATGGGTAGCTATGCTGTTTTGTTTATTGGTATGATGGAATAAAACTTGCTTGAATTTAAGCAAGAAACCAATACTTGGATTGTCGGAAATGTTATGTTGCCATGTCTTCTTGTTGAAGGTGCCTCTAAGGAAACCGCCTCCAACTCCACGTGTGTTGTCCCAATGGTGAAACTTACGGCTTGCATCCACCATAAGTTGTCCCAACTCATCACGAAGAATGATCCCAATTGCCGCAAGGTTGGAAGGAAAAAGGGTCCAGTCAACGTTCACTTTGATCCAACCTGAAGTGGGAGGGTGCCAAGAGAACTTTGATCAAACCCGGAGGGTGAGGGTGCCAACAGGAGTGTAACCCCCATTGCTCTGAAGTTTGAAGAGAGTGGGGGGCAGGGAGGGTCTCCAACAAATTAGAATTAGAAGCAATTATTGTAGGAGTGTCGTGGCTCTTCGCATGTTATTTGGCATTTATGGGGCGCCAACAGTTGTAGACAGCATTACAAGACAGCCGCACCGATGTGATGTTGCAAGTTTTGATGCCATAGAAATGCGAAATAATCTCATCAAAGCTAGGTAGCTGGGAATTGAGATGCCCCACATTTTGAGTTTATCCAACACCGCCATAAAAAAAAGCAGTTAGTTGAAATATGGTCCCTGTTTTGCACTCCTTCACATCCCCAGTGGCATTTTTGAGATTCGGTTAGACCACGGGGAGCCAACCAATCATTAGTTGGAATCACATCCTTGCTCATCTGCCACCGAAAGACTTTCTCCCTGGACCGTAACTTGAGCCTAGCAAGCCACCAGTGCGTGGCCTTGAGGTGCTCATACTCAGCTTGGGATGCGATGGCTGTAATGGTTTTACCAATAAGCTTTTTGCACATCTTTGTACATCCTTGGGTTGGTTCCTCTCGATTGGTTTGCGAATGATAATATTGCATAATTCCTTCCCAAAAAACTCCAGAAGCTTTTCCCCATCCCATTCATGATTGTTGATGAGTGCGGAAACAATGAGATGCTCATCCAAGGAAGCATTCATGAAAGTTGGCCAGAGATTTAGCTGGCGGTTCCAGTTCCATTTCTTGGTTAATACATTGATGTCCTCACCATTTGCAACTTTTCATCTTACAATTTTATTTAGGCCTTTTGCCCCTTCTCGTAATATATTCCCGGAGATCAAATCACTCTTACTCTGATAGCCCCACAAATCCATTCCATAATTGTTGGCCAATAGCTTATGCATTAAATTTTTTGTTTGCGTGAGAAAGTTCCAGGCGAGCCTTGCTCTGAAGAGGCTCCCTCCATTATGCAGTTGCATGGGAACGGAGCCCTACGTACAGTTTGTGGTTTGCATAATTCATGCCAATGGGAGGTAGGGCATGCCACGTCTGCCATTACCCTTACTCCAAAGAAAGCTACGACCATTCTTTTCTAGCTCAGCGAGAACACTTTTGACACTTGGTATGAGTGAGGAGATACACAGGGAGGACCAGGTAAGCCGGTTTAAGCAGCTTAATATGCACAGCCAAAGAATTAAGATAATTGATATTGACAATAATTTTAAAAGTGAACTTATGCTCCTGCAAGAGGGTGATATTGCCAGCTCCAATGCTTAATAAATCCTTTATGTTGGAAAATATTATATGCGACAAAATAAGAGTAGAAAACATGTTTGGAAAAAAAAAAAAATTGAAAGTGTGTAATAAGTTCACGGGTCTTGCTTATTGAAGATGAATACTTTTGAAAAATTGTTTCAACAAAATTGCCATTATTTATTCCAACTAGTTGCATATGTGAATAGATATTTTATATAAAGTGCTAAGGAATACGTAGTATCTTACAATGAAAGATGACTGATGACAATTAAATTAGGGGGTTTTAAAAATAAACTATCCATAATAGAAATCGTCTTTGGTTGCTCAACTAGGTGAGTCGAATCTAGCAATGGAGGTTTAGGAATAATATGTAAGCCAAGTTGAATATCATGTAGATGGTGGCTCATATCTGGACTCCCTAATGTGTTTTTGAAATAAGATAAGCTGGGAATCTGAGATCACATCAAATATTTCTATCTTAAGGGGAAATGATGTATCAGACATCTCAAATTGTAAAGTTTCAAAGAAAACGAGATGTAGCTTGGGATGTTTTGACTTGGCTATCGACTGTTCTTGTGGTCAGAATGTCAGACTGCTTCTTGATAGATTTGTTTGATCAATTTGTTCTTAGAAGTTGAAGTCTTCTAGTTAGGTATAGATCATTGTTTTACATTTCCTTAAAGGTTTATCTTTAAGATAGGACCTCCATAATTTCGTTGCCACTTGCAAACTTGAGGAATATCTGAGCATGCGTTTACAAATGCTGTTTGTAGTACAGGAGGCACTTTGTTTGGCATCATTGGGGTAAAACACTGAATATTTTTAATCTAAATTCTGGCATTAATGCTGTTACTTCAAACAGCTTACTTTTGTCTTTTCTAGCACAATAATTTCTTTTATAAGCACCATACATTCTTTTTTATTTGCAGGCACTAGTGTTGGACGTATGTGATGAAACAAGTATTGCTGAGTTAAAAGTGAAGGTAAGTTTCACGTCTGTTGATAATCAAAATTTTGTTTTGCCAATTTGCATGTAATTTTTTTTAGTACTTGTGACTTTATGAAATGGGCTAGTTTTGTTTGTTCTTTCTAAACCGAAGCACAATTGAATTTAATTGGTTCAAAAAATTGACAGAATAAAAAAGAAATAAATGAAACAATTGATCTATAGAGCCAGCTAGTGGACTAATTGACTCATTCGATGCATGTTGGTCAGTTTTTGGTTCCAATCTGCTGACTGTTTTAGTTATAATTTATTTTTATGCTAATAAATTGCTATCTAATCATGTATATCATTCTTAATCTGCCTTTTACCACAGATTATTAAGTGGGGTTGGCTACATGAATCATTTTTCTCCATTGCGTCCTATTTAGTGTCATTTTCATTTAGTTCTAATAAATTAAGATAATTTTTTATACAATAAGCCCAAGTCTTTCTAGGTCTAACTCTGTCTTTCTTAACATAAGTCGAATCTAAAACCTCTAGTTTTCTAATTGGATCATTAGATAGTGGATGCTTAATGTGACCAAACCATCTAAAATGATTCTCTTATTTTGTCCGTCATAGGAGCAACACCAATCTTATCACAGATATATTCATTTCGCATTTTGTCTCTAAGTGTAAAGCCACTCATCCACCAAATCATTCTCATCTCGACAACACTTAACTTAGTATTATGTTTTTTTTTTTAAAGGCCAACATTCAACGCCATAGAGCATTGTATGTCTCACTATTGTCTTATAAAATTATCCTTTCAGTCTAAGCGGTACTTTTCTATCACACAGAAGGCCCGAATCATTCCTTCACTTCAATCAACCCACTTGAATTCTACTATTAACATCCCCATCTATATCACCATCACTTTGAACAAAAAACCTAAGATATCTAAATCGTTCACACCTTTTAATAATTTGATCACCCAAAGTTACACTTATGTCATTAGAGCTACTACTACTAAAATTACATTCCATGTATTCTTTTAGTTCTACTCAAATGAAGGCCTTTAAACTCCAATTTAAAAAAATAAATTAATTAAATCTTATACCATTTTATACCATGTTAGACTTCTAATTTTAGAAGAGTTGACGTTAAGGTAAATTAATCAACATCGAGGTGAGTACTTGTATTTTTATATTATGGTAATATTTTGCTTATTTTAGACCAAATGCATTTACTAATACTATCATTAGTTGTACTGAATATATTGCAAATTCAGGATTTTGAATTTTAACGAATTTTTATTCATATTGCAGGAATGATGCGTGCATAAAATAATTTAAATTGTTATAAAGATTAAATGATTTATAAGTATGTTGCTGTTACGCAAATGAGAACATAATATATCTTTTTAGTAAATAGTCATTTTCATAAAATGTTTGTATGTGCATGACTGATTATGATAGAGTCACTCTTTTTATGATACCAGAGGGGCGTGTTAAGGTACTCGTGCATGTAAATAGAAAACGATATTGATATTAAAGTACCTCAAGTGATATAATTTTTAAACGATATTTCTATGACATATATAAATGATATAAATATGTTATTGATATAATAAGATTCATTAAATAACATAAAATATTTATAATAATTTATTAAAAACTATGTTCCTTTATACTACTGTAATCTAGGAGTATAAGTATCCATTAGCTTTGTTTAGGCTTGTTGTTATTTTAAATTAACATTTCAGGTCTAATTAAGTAATTAAAAGATAAGCGATAAAAGAGAAAATGTTTATAGAAGGCGCAGACAACCGATAACAAGAAAATTTTAAATATATTGTTTTAATTTAGTTTGATTAGTGGTAATTTCATTTGTCAAATGATAAATGAATATAAAAAAAATTAAATTCTCATAGTCAGACCGTCTGTTCTCATCTGCAATAACTCCAATCTTAGGGTCAGTCGTGACAAAAGTGGTATCAAAGAACAAGCTTTAGAATTAATTAATTAAATATTAATGAAAAAGCCAATATAATAATTATAAGAAAATTTTAATAAATAAAAAAATTAAAATTTTAAGTTAACTCAAATTAATAATTATATGAATTCAAGCATAGTGATAAACCCAAAATTATAAAAAAAAAGTGAATTTGATAGAAAATGAAGTACGACCCACTATAAATGGGAATACGAATGCCTTGCCCCTAATGATAGAGGCGATGACTCAGTTGATTCAGGAGTCCAGATTGCAATCTATCAGAAATGATACAATTGTTGTGGATAAGTACTTGAAGATAGATCTGCGTTCACCTTTGTTAAAGGTAATTGGAGATCAGATTGAAACAAAGTACTGACTAATGAGGATAGCATGATACTAGATAGCATGGCGTGCCCGAATGAAAGAAAAGTGTCATTAGCTGCATGTTTGCTAAATGGAGAAGCCAAAAAGTGATGGTGTGGGCATTCATCAGACCAAGTTAGGGACATACCCAATATGATGTTCGGTTAGGAAGAATTTGTAGAGCTATTCAAAGAATGGTCTGCACACTTACCTGCTCGAAGACAGAAGCGTGGCATGTTCTTCAAATTGAAACAAAAAGAAAAGACAGTCATGAAATACGAAGAAAAATTCATTGCATAGTTAATGTATGCGCAACAATTGATTACTACCGCGGAAGAAAAATGTTATAGATTTTTTTCAAGATTATAGTATTCGATCGGATAGTTGTTGGTACCTTTATTGAACGATGAATACTCAGTATTAGTGGAGCGAGATAGAAGAGTAGAGATTGACTATCAGCTTACTCAGAAATGTAAGGAGATGCACAAAAGGAAAAGTAATAATGAAGGTGAACATGTAGATCCTTGAGAATGATCCAATAATAAGTCCAAGAACAATTCTGGTAGAGTTAGCAAAAATACAACCCAGTGTCAAACGCGAAAGACAACAAAAGGGTGAATGTTTGATGGGCTCTAATACTTGCTATTGGTGTCATCAATTTGGTCATATGACAAGATATTGTCCATTTCTTGGCCAAAAGAGTGATGAATATCGAAACTCATGTGGAGCTCTTTCACAAATGACTGCATGCGGACAGAAGAAGAGTACCTTCAGCTCCTTCTCAAGGTCAACCAAGACAACATGTTCAACCTTGAGTATATTTCATTGCTCATACTGAATCTAAAGAACCTACTCTTGTTGATGGTGATGAGGTCTGATAAGTTTGGTTCTTATATAAGGATATTTTCTTAACATACTTTCTTGCTTTAGTATTGATATCCGAAGTATAGTTGAGTCAACTTGTATCGAGTCTTTACCATATAGCATTAATTTTCATCTTAACGAATGACTTTTAGTTTTCATCATAAAATTTATGGATAGCTAATGTTGATCTGATTAATAAAAAAATGACTTGAAGTCTATTTTTAAATTTCGAAAACGAAATTTTTATAAGTAGAGAAGATTGTAACGTCTGGGTTCCGTTACCTGGAGGGAGGAGAAATGAAAAATCGAAGATAAGGCAAGGAGTTGGGCAGTCAAATAGAGGGAGGAGAGGAGGTGAGGGAGTCGAAATGGAAAAAAAGTTACTTCACCCATAAAAATCGTAACATTAGCTATTCATAATAGAAGCTTTGCAATGATTTTTTTTTTAAATACCTTCACAAATTTTTAATGCCTCACCACAATATGTGTGCTTAATCACCAAACAAACAACAGACAGGTAAAAAAAGTTAAAAATTGAAGAATAATAACTGAGAAACTAAATATAATTTAAAAGCAACATTAACCTTTATTAAAATGATGACAAGTGAATATCTAAATTTAAAAATGAATTTTGAAAGCATTTTTAGAATAACTTAACAAGAATGACCCAAAAATAATGAAGTCCGTCCAGCCAATTGATCCGATTATAAAAACCACTGCATGAGGTAGTCGTCAGTACTCAGTATGGGGTATGGTATGCTGTTGACATAGGGTATGGTATGCTGTTGACATTTGCAGCCCTAGAGTGCAATTTTTTTGAGAAAATTGGTGCAATTTTGTAGGTAATTTGAATTCAGTCGAACTGAAGTGATAATATTTTGGTAAAAGTTCCCTAAGATTTTTAGCTAGGGGTTTGGTTCACCTGAACTAAGTCACACTTCAATTTAGGAAATAAAGCTGCATGTGATAGGGTAAGCTTAAAGCTGGGAATTTAAACCACTATAAATGAGGTAAAGTGACAACAAGATTGGCTTAGGGCACGGGCTCTCCTCCTGCCCCGAAGTTTTGAGCCGCTCCTTATTTGTTTGTTTGTGTCGATCGACTCTCCCGATAAGTCGTTATAGTTGGCTTCTATCTCTCGTTACGCTGCGACGATTTTTATAGGCGAAATAAGTTCTTTGAATTCTGACTCCCTTGCTTCCTTTCCTCTCTCTGTTTGGCTTCCTGACTTCTCACCTCATCTTCTTCGATTCTTTCTTTGTCTTCCCTCTATAAAACAGAACCCGGACATTACAGGCTTAA
>NW_018164920.1:123157-127802 GCF_001263595.1 Phalaenopsis equestris
GAGTCTTACTTTAGTGGTCATAACACATACTTCGTCCGTTGATTCATTTGGTTGATGGTATAGTCCTAATTAGTAATAGGTATCATTTACAACTGGTGAGGAGATTGGTTTCCTAGTGTTTGATGGCTATCTCTAAATTATTGGGTCTGATGAGCCTTCAAGCATCTTCCCCAAAGGTTGGCACTAAGAGCTCGCTTCATGGCAATTTGAATCATTTTCATGATTCCTTCGCTCCAATCTTTTTCGCTCTATTCTTGTTTTCATTGTATTTGGCTCCTTTTCTTGGCATCAACTTGATGATGAATTAAAAAAATATCTATAATGATGTTAGAACCCTGCTAACATGACATGTGAGGTCTCTCAGTGCAGGAAACAAAGGAATGATTTAAAAAGAATAAAAAGGTGAAAAGGCAAGGAGAAAGGAGGATTTGAAGTTTCTTATTATTAACCCAAGAACACTCAAAAAATAGAAACCCCAAAACAGCTCTTTGAACTTGTATTTATAACGTTTGAGCATTATAAGGGATACTACATCTAAAATTTACAAAGAATAAAAAATAAAAATCATTGGATTGTCATACACAAGTAGATATTATGATGAAAACTTCAATGAATAAATGTGGACAGCTCTTAGGAATGTGATTGGAAGGAGTTGATTACTCGCCGGATGAGGTTGTGGTCCTTGGAAACGAAATGCCAGCTTGTTGATGAATTTGTCTGTAAGGTTTTGTTGGTAACAAGCATCTTCGACCAACTATGAAAGAATGCATTGGCTAGGATGAATGTTATTTCGAGTTGGGGCAAGTGATTTGGATGAGTTAGTTCCTGGTGCATGCAATGAGTTTATCTAGGTATAGGATGAATGTTATTTCGAGTTGGGGCAAGTGATTCAGATGAGTTAGTTCCTGGTGCGTGCCATGAGTTTATCTTTGGTCTAGGTGAACACTCCCTTAACCTCAAATGAGTGACCCTTGGATCCTAAACTAGTAAACCTTGTTAACTTGTCATTGTTCCTTGCAAACACATCTTTATCTATTTACTCCTTGAGTGACCCTTGGATCCTAAGCTAGTAAACCTTGTTAACTTTTCTTGGTTCCTAGCAAACACATTTTAATCTTTTGGTTCCTTGGAGCATATAAAATCATCATTTTAGTATAAGACAAATTGAGGTTTATCTCTTCATCATCACATCTTAATAATGGCTCGAAGAAAAGGTAAAAACATATATAATTTAAATATACTTGTGAAGTAACAATCAGTAAAATCAAACCTTAAAGATCTCTGAGCCCGTGTGAGCATCGACAGCACTGAAGACATCATCGAGGAGGTATATATCAGAATCTTGATAAACAGCCCTGGCGAGTTGTATGCGTTGTTTTTGGCCACCGCTAAGATTGATTCCTCTCTCTCCAATCTCAGTCTGATCCCCAAACTCCATCATATCCAAGTCCTTCTCCAAACAGCTTACACGGATCACTTCCTTGTATTTGTCTTCATTCAGGGGCAGACCAAACAATATGTTTTCCTGAATAGTTCCATTCTGTATCCATGCTGTCTGTGCCACATAAGCTGTGCTTCCACATATCCTAACCTGAGATTAGGGTGCACATGCAACAAGTGATGGCCATATGGCCCATATCATTACATGAGAAAAATATTTTTATGATTTTGATGAAAAATGCTGGAGAAAACAGCATAGATATGTTGCTCTGACTACATTAATATATTCCTGCATAATTAAATAAATCATGAAACAGCTACGACAGATGAATTTCTCTTTAAGATATAAAAAAACAATTATTATCTTGTTTATTTTCGATGTACAAGGTTTATTTCTATACCTAACATCAACAACAAAAATATTAAGGAAAGATTAATGTAGTTTGGTGGGGTTTTTGTAGAGAAGGAATAAAACAGCCAAAATCAGCAAGCTCCAATGCAAGTGAAACAGACCTTGCTTAAAATCATCACCACCTCCCCTTCACAGTAAAAATCTAAAAAGTAAAGTTTAATTACTCAAGATATGTAAATGCATAAGCATTGGGCCTATTAATTTTTGTCCTGTTTGATAGCAAACTACTTCAAATAATATCTTAATATTTAAATACCAGCTGTTCAGCTTATACTCCCATATTTAGGCAATCCATAATTTGATGCAGTCTATAAATTCTCAAAAAGGGCAGCAATGTCACACATGGATGAAAGCCATTAAGAAGCTATCACTATTTTAGACTTTAGATTAAAAGATATCTCTGGATAACCCTTTTTTAGTTTCCCAGTCTAAATTCTAATTTGATAATCAACATTTTCCTATTCAAGAAAGCATAATTATGGCTTTGCACTTATTGTAATGCAATTTCAGAATTTTGGACTTGACTTTAAATTATAAATTTTAAATGATAACTAATATCTTAAATTAAGTTTAATCCAAATATCTAAAACAAAATTTCTAACTAACATTTTCAGCTTTATTCAAAAATCAATTCTAAAAATTAGTTGTGAGAGGTATTGCATCAAGTTAAATTCTGAGAGAAGATTATACAATTAATTTAAAATTTATATGATATTGAGATTTTATTTATGTATATTTGAAATAAATTAATGTTAATTAAGGAAAATTAATAAAAACTTTATTTAATTAAAACCATCATTAATTATTATTTAATAATTTATCAAAATAATTAAGCATAAGAATCTTATTAAGTTAAATAAAAGCAGAAATCATACAAATTTAATCATGTTAATAATTTTAATTAATAAATAATTATTATTACAGCTTATTTACAACATATACATATTATATTTATATATATATATATATATAATTTATTGAATAATTCTGATTTTAATTAATTCTTTTTATCAAATGTAATGAAAATAATTAAATCATAATTAACATGAGATAATAATTTAGTTATCTTTAATTAAAATTTTACTGAGTTAATTAAACAATAATATAATCTAATCAAACTAAAATTATGTATAATTTACGAGTTGTTTAGTAATAGGGTTTGAGACGGATTTAATCAAACTAAAATTCTGTAAAAGTTAGGAGTTGTTTAGTAATAGGATTTGAGAAGGATTTAAGTAAGATTTAACCTATATCCTACCAAACCGCAAAAATGACAACTTTAAATCCTACATTTGCTGTAAATTTCAAATTTATGTAAAAGTTAGGAGTTGTTTAGTAATAGGATTTGATAAGGATTTAAGTAAGATTTAACCTAAATCCTACCA
Organism: Phalaenopsis equestris; assembly: GCF_001263595.1. Taxonomy (NCBI): domain Eukaryota; kingdom Viridiplantae; phylum Streptophyta; class Magnoliopsida; order Asparagales; family Orchidaceae; genus Phalaenopsis; species Phalaenopsis equestris. The sequence continues at coordinate 126,395 of NW_018164920.1, forward strand.
AACAGCAAAAATGACAACTTTAAATCCTACGTTTGCTGATCCCATTGGAAGGCGGATCAACGCGAGCGAAGGGTGGTGGGGAAAACGACTAGGGTTTTACCTTTGCTTCTTCTTCGTTTAAACCTTTTTCTCCTTCTCTTCCTCACTTCTACTCGAAACGAAGAAGAGGCGAACATGATCGCAGGTACCTCCAGCGAGCAGGCTTCGCTACTCTCGAAGGAGCGGAGATGTGATAGTTTAATGGGGTTTTTATTATTTTATTTTATAGATTTTCATAATTTTAAATTTATTAATATAAAAAGATTTTAATAAAAAAAAAGGAGTTATCCATCAATTAATATTAGTTTAATAAAATTAATAACTTAAATTTATTAATAATAGTTATAATTTAATTGAATTAAATATGAATTAATATTCATAATTTTATAAATTACTACTTAGTAATTAGTTTAGATGTATTTTATCCTAATTATGGTTTAAATTATCTAACAATTTTAAAAAAAATTAATCAAAATTATTTATAATTAAGTTTGATTATATTAAAATTATGAATTTTAGTTAGTATAATAATATTTTTATTAAATTAATTTAAATTTTACAAATTTTTAATTTTTAATTAATATGTTATAATTTTATCATTAGAATCCCAACATTGCTAATCATTCTAAATACAAAGGGACTATCTCGCAACCGATTAAATTTAAATTATTAGGATTTATTAAATCTAGTGAATAAGAATTTATTGAATCTAGAATGAGTTAAATCCAAAAAATATGAATCAATAGATTTATTAAATCTTGTACACCTAATAAAAATGTTGACAAGCTTATTTGGTGCGGTAATGTTTTCAAAACACACCTGATTTCTTTGGGTAAAATTTGTTTTGACAGTTCTGAAAATAGCATTTTCACACCGCAATTATTTAAGTGTGGTGACAACTTCGGACAACAATTTAACTTTTCCAAAAAAATTAAAAATTTATAATAGCCACCACATATGAGTTATAAATAAATTATCTTTAATCAGCTTATTATTAGAGCTGCCCCCAAACACTACTGCGCAGCTAAATCCTGCCCAACGGTCGAATTTAGAGAAGCTGAAACTTAACAGGATTTAATAAATCCTGTTAAATCCTATTATTAAAGACACCGAACAGTTTCGTTGGATCAACACGAGTATTTAGAAGAATTCAAAAATTCGGATTCATAAATCCTAAATCCTACTTAGCAACAAAACAGTCAACCAAAGACAACGATTGATGTGCGGCGAAGAAGATGACAGAGCGGCTTTACCTTTCCCGAAATGCGTCGCATCTCCCCGAGGAGGGAGGAGAGGAGGGAGGACTTGCCGGATCCAACGGTACCAACGACGGCAGCAAGGGAGCCGCGGCGGGTCCGAACGGTCACCT
>NW_018164920.1:128245-133205 GCF_001263595.1 Phalaenopsis equestris
TCCGCTTTGTGCCGAAGACGACGAAGACCATCACGGCGGCGATGCCGGCAACGGCGGAGGTGACGGAGGGACCGAGGTAGGCGTAGAGAAGGGCGAGGGCGACGCCAACTTGTAAGGGCGTTAGCCAGAGGTAGTGTATCTGGAGCATCATGTCGGAGAGCTGCTGGGCGTCGACGGCCATGTAGTTAACGATCTTGCCGACGCCGTGGGATTGGCGGGCGGAGCATGAGAGGCGGAGGCCCTTGCTGTACAAGGCGGTGATGAGGGTGGAGCGGATGAGCATCCCCGTCTTCTGGGAATGGAAGTTGTATTGGTGGGAACAGAGGGCCTCGACGAACTTGGCTGCAAGGAGGGTGAAGCAGAGGTAATACCCTTCGTAGAAAGAGGAGCGTTTGCCGGAGGCGAAGTCTACGAAGCGATTGATGAGGGTGGGGCCGATGTACATCACGCAGAGGCGGACGACGGCGAGGAAAGCGGTGAGGAGGAGCTCCGGCCAGAGGCATCGGAGTAGTGTTTTGCCGACAGGGTGTTTGGTTTTGATGGCGGGGTTAGGCCACTTGGAAGCAAAGAGGTTGTAAAGCCGCTCTGCTCGGTGCTCCGATGAGAGAGATGGAACGTCCTCAAGCTTGAGGGGAGATTTGTAGCCCTTGGTTAGGAGTGGATTCATCCAGCTCCAGCTGAGTCGGGAGAGGATGGAAGCGGTGCTGTAGGCGGTGACATTGGCGTTCGGTTGGATATTATTGATTTCGTCGGTTGACGAAGATGCAGGGGATAATGAATGGGCATGGATACCAGTAGAAGGGGAGATGGCGAAGATGAGGAGAGCGGCGGTAAAATGGAGGAAGATGATGGAGATGATGTCGTCGGCTAGGATGGTGTGGCAGGAGGAGAAAAGGCGAATGATGGCGGAGGTGGATAGAATAACAGAGAGGATAAAAGAGGCAACCCAGTAAACGCGGAGTGTTAAGGGGTGTGAGACGGCGCGGAAGCGCTTCTCGTGAGAGATAATGGCGGCCGCTGCGAGGTTGGAGAGGAACTGGAGAAAGAGGGTAATGGATTGAACGAGGCGCGGGTAGAAGGGAGAGGAGGGGTAGAGGATATCGACAATGGCAAGTACAAGGAAGACAACGCAGAGTGCACAGGAAAGGGCGAGCGGGAGCTTGAAGCGCCAGGTTGTGCGGACGTCGGGGGAGTTGAAAGAGTCGGGCGAGAGGAGAGGCTTCCCAATATCAAAGATCGATTCTTTGGCGCGCCGGCGGCTGCTCCGTAGCTTCTGGATGAAGAAGACGACGAGGAACAGAAGGAAGAGGAGATCAACCAAGGAGAACAGAACAAGTTGTGGACAGGGTGAGAGGAAGATGAAGGAGAGCCACTCGCCGACGCGAGCTCCGTACGGTGGGGAGCAGGAGAAGTAGGTGAGCAAAGACATGATAGCCATGGATGGGTTCTCCGGCTACTCCAGTCACCACCGGAGGTGGAAAAGATGGATTTTGATTGTTAATTAATAAAAGTAGGTGGAGATTTCACGAGGGAGAGAGAGTCGCAATGCGATGGGCAATCTAGAAGACGTGGACGAAGGGAAGACTGCAGAATTAATGAATTTTCTCGCCCTTGCGTTTTCATTTCCTTCTCCTCCTCCTCGTGCCTCTCAGCTTAGCAACCAACCCGCGGACCTTCCGATGGGAGTGTTGTACAAGTAGTTGAAGGATGTGGTCTGGATTTACAGTAAGAATTAAAAAATACGATCACTATTTATTTTGAATATTTTTTTTCCGTATTTTATGAAGCATAATTTAATATTTAATTATCTTCTAAAGTTGGTAAAAATTTTTAAAAATGCAATTTTTAAATTTCCGCCAACCTTTTTCACGTAATAATATAAAGTGCTTATGATCGGACCTTTCTTTTATTTATTTTATTTATTTATTTATTTATCTTGTGGAAGTTATGGCTGTTTTTAATGCTGACTTGACTGATTATTCTAATAAAAACGTGATCATAATAGTATTCTATTCTAAAATGTTTCCAAGCTCTTATGAGAAAAGTACGTAGGCTTATTTTAAAAATCTTATGTGCAATTCAATTAAAGTTGTTTGATCAATTAAATACTTCAAAAAAAAGCTATTATCTTGAACATTAATTACTTAGAGTATGTTCAGGACAGCTTGTGTATAAGTTGCTCGACCGTGGGGTTTCTTGAAACGCGGCCCGGCGGGTCCACTGCGAGGGTCGACCCGCGGCCTACGTTTAGTGTAAAAAACCCAAACGCGGCAGTCAGTGTTTTCAAAAACGTGCAAACCAAACGGTTAAGCGGCGTTTCTAACTGGTGTTTTCAAAAATATCACCGCACTTATAAGCTGCCCCGCAACGGGCCCTGAAGCTACTACAGGGTATGTAAACAGCTTATTTTTTGAAAATAAAAATATCAATGATTTTTATTTTTTTTTAATAACAAATTAGAATATAATTAATGGTATAAACTTTAGTATATGTAATTGATTCTAGGATATAGGAGTCATTCAATTATTATTCTACGTCAGCAAGTCTCCTTAGACCGTTCGGTGGGGTGGCGTGCAAAATATACAACATTACAGCAAAGCTTTTATTGAGTAATTATTACAAATGTCAGCATATTTTTGGAGATTTGGTTTACGGCAAAATTTGGAGTTGTAATTGTGATTGAGAAATGCGATAGAATATATTATATTAGCCAAATGGAGATAACATGTTAAATTAATAAAGAATTAGTTTGTTGTTTCAATTCCCTCCCCTTGGAATTTATTAAAGATTTTACTTGAGTTAGGAATAATATCCCAAATGTTTGGAAAAATATTAACTCCTGACGTAGAGCTACGTTCGGATTGGAATATTCAGCTGTGTTGTGGGAATATTTCACTGTGTTATTTGTAAAATTGATGTGTTATTCAAGTATTATATGGTGTTATTCGATTATTTTGCGATGTTATTGGATTATTATATCACGTTACTTGATTTGGGGTTGAAGTGTTATTGGAATATTCTCCCGTATTACTTGATTTGGGGTTGTGTTATTCCAATAACATAGTGTAAATTGAAATAACACGGGAAATATGTTGAATAATACAACCCCAAATCAAGTAACGCGGGGGAATATTTTAATAACACCGCAAAATAATCGAATAACACCATATAATACTCGAATAACACATTATTTTTATAAAAAACGCAGATAGAATATTCTCGTAACACAACCGAATATTCCAATCCGAACGTAGGTCTTTGTTAAGAGTCCTGATGTAATATTTTTCCTTTAGTTCCAAATAAATCTATTTGGTTCAAGGCAACTCATCAACTAAGAAAGGTAAAATTAATGAAGTTGCATTACGCGATAATGAACTCATTAGAATCTAAAATCTATTATTTATATCGCCCTTGATTTTATTTAATGTTATAAATAGATAAAATAAGTTTCTTAGAGTGTTGATTGTTAAGCTCACAATTGACATAATGATATGGCAAATTATAATGCTTGAATCTAAAATTGATAATATCATAGTGGTTGTACTAACTATTTTATTGGTTGCACTACCTATTTTAGGGGATAACTAACAAACCCACCCATAAGCTAGTGGAAGCTAAAGTCAAAAAAAAAGTTCATTAGTGAATTAAAAAAAAGTATTAAGAATAAAAATGTTTTTAACATGAATGGTGAGTTAAGCTCCTAGTTTTGCTAATTTTTTAATGACTTTGTTTTTCTTTTAAATATTTCTTATTAAGTTTTTATCAGATATTCTTGGGTGACTTTAATAACAATAATAATAATAATTATTATTATTATTATTTTATTTTATTTTATTTTATTAATAGTAATTATTATTAAATTAGTAGTACTTATTATTATTATTATTGAAAAGAATTCTCAAAAAAAATGTATTTGACCCCATGAAACAGGTTGACAATTGATTTTTTGATAATGATGCCCTTTTTTTCAAATTTTATAGTTAATGATAACTTATCAAATTTTTAGAATTTGTAGGAAAGACTTGGGAATGATTGAGGGCCTAGTAGGCATCACCATAGTATCTCAACTCATTGAGATTATAATAGTCAAACTTATTAGTGGTATGGACTAGCACCTTAAATGGCACTCAAGTTCAAAGTGAAGTGGTTTATTGGCATTGAAAACATTATACCATCATTGGTTGTTCCTTACAGTGCAAGTTTTAAGCATATTCATCAACCAAAATTATATTTATATTTTCACCAAACATTGGTGTTTGAAATGATCATATGAAAAATGATTACATTTTTCTCCCCCATTTAAGAGAGTTAACCACTAAGCTTAACATTTTCATGCCTTGAGTTATCCAAAGAGATGAAGGTAGCACTAATCGAGGCATTTCTTGATTGAAAGATTTTGCAAGACTAAGATACAATTATATCAGATTAGGCATGTTGTTTTAAAGAAGTTTTAGGAGTCATTCTTCTAATAAAGTTCTACTTATAGAAATTATCCAAGATAAACCATCCATTTTCCGTCTCCATGAATATTAATAATTTCAAAAAAAAAAATTAGTTTTCATTCCTCTAATAGTTATAGTACCTTTGGTGAACCAACCCTTTTGCAGGGTTGTGGGTTCTAAGAGACTAGCCATCAGCAAAGAGGAAGTGTTTGGTTGTCATGTTGAACATGATGCGGTTCGGAGTGGAGCTATTAAGGTCCCTTGGCCATCTTTGGGGGCCTTAGTTCGCCATTTGGCTGAGCTGGAGGTGATTCTAGCCCGTCAGAAACGAGATGTCATACTAGAGGAATGACTCTTTTGTCATGAAAGTAAGCTCTGAAACCGAATGAGTAAATCAATTTAAACTTGGTGTCCAAACCTTATTTAGAGTGTTAGTTACAAGGGATTTAGTTATTGCTGAGGCAGAAGAAGATTATTATTATTATTATTATTATTATTATTATTATTATTATTATTAT
>NW_018164920.1:133232-143450 GCF_001263595.1 Phalaenopsis equestris
ATATATATATATATATATTGATATTGTAATTTGGATATTTGTGCTCGACCAGGTGCCTGCCTTCGTTCTTATGAGCGGTGTTTCATCTTCCGTAGAATTTCTATAAACGGGTATCAAGGATCTTTAGGGCATGCTTTCTGACTTTTCATCTTTAGATTTTTATCTTTTACTTTAGCTTGTTGTCACTTATTCTTTGTCTTCTATATAGCTCTGAAGAGGACCCCTCGTACCTTCGGTTAGGTGGCCGCCCCTGAACGTTCCATTCTGCCATCATCTAATGTCACCTTTATTGAAAAGATTGCATGCGGCTCATCCAGATGAAAGGGCGGCCGATAGATACGACGATGATTGGCGATGTACCGAGACCGCTTCTGATACAGGTTGTGATTGTCATTGTGTCACGAACTTCAGTCGATTCTCAACCGCTATGGGGTCATTTCTGTGTTGGTCAAACCAAATTCTATGGCGATGATTATGACTTATATCATCTTCTGTTAGCAAAAAAGTGTTCTACGGTTCATAGATGCATTTAATCATATGTTCTTGTTCAGAGTAGAATCAGGTGGATATGCTCAGTTTGGGTCAACGTGGAGATTCCAATTTGTCAGCCCGGAAGACCGGGCTAGAGACTGGAAGTATGTGTTATTCATTGCCTCTTCCGTTTAGCATTGGGGCATTAGGTCGATCCCGTCTGATTTCTCTTTTCAAAAGAGGAATGGTGCAGACCTTTCTCAGGTCAAGGGGGTGACATCGAGGGTCAACTGCTTTCAGTTCCCCAATATACCGATCCAGTGACTGTGGGGCAAGTTTTATTCCCAAAAGTGTCTGGTAAGATGATGACAAAGTTGTGGGTTGCCTCTAATGTTGTATAGGCCCAGCTATCGAAAGAAGCGGCCTCTCGGTTGATCAAGAGGAGGGTGAAGGCTGAGGCCAAGGTGGACGAGAACTAGTGGAGAGTGTCAGTGGCAGGAGAGAAGCTCGTCATGACGGCTCCTGACGGCGGATGAGAAAAGTAGACTGGCAGTTGAGGAGTTATTTCCTAACATTTTTGTCACATTTGTTGTGTTCCGTAAGATAATTGTCTATAAGGTGATCTTTGTTGTTATCAAGTTTAGGTTTTCTATTAATTTTGATACTTGTTTCATTGTGCAGACCCTCCCGGTGTCCCAGGAGCTGAGGCATCGTCCAGGTTTTCCAGGAGAGGTTAGGTCAAGGGGGGCTCAATAAGAGAGAAGAGGGGAGGTACAGGTTTCCCTTGTCGTAGGATCTCATTTCTTGATCTCCCTGCCGAGAATGAGGTCAGCCGGTCAGTGACTCCCGGTGAGGTCAAGTTCGAGACCAGTCCTATGAGGGGGACCTTTGAGACCCAACGTCGCAGGAGTAAATAACTGGTCATCGAATCTGCTCCCCCATTTCTTTCGCTATTTCGGGAATGAGGGGTTTTCCTTATCAAAATTTCGGACCAAAGATTTGAACTTCTCCTGGCGACCATTTCATCACTATCAACTGGTCGATCAAGTGATATTCTGGCTCTCCCTTTGCTGAAACTTTGTCTTATGCGCTCTTGGAGGATATTTAGTCGCAGATGTTTGCGAGTCACAATGGAAATTGGAGAGACAAGAGTTACTTAAAAAGGTCGATCGTTATCACTTGAAGGTGTGGGAGGCTTCTCATCTTCAATCGGTAGCATTGGAGTTTGTTGAAACTAAGTGGGTCACAACCGCTGAACGAGCCAAGGTCTCAGCCAAGCCGGCCAAGGAGGCAGAAATGTGGGGGCATGCAACCAAGAGCAGCAGACGAGCTTTCAACAGTTTCAGAGTTATTCTCACTCACGGCTAAAGAGAACCGTAAGTTGAAAAAGAGAATGGCGACCATGAGAACTAATGAAGAGTTCTTTTCGTTGTTTCCATCCCACCCCATACAGGTGAAGTTCCTTGATGAACAAAATTGTATCGAGAGTCTGACGGCGATTGATCCATTCGTTCGGTTGGGCCAAATATTTCGACCTTCAAGAGTTTGCGACTCAATTTTCTTATTTTGAGTTGTTTGAGGATAATTAGGATGCTAAAAGTGAGTAGGGATCTTTCAATTGGCCTCCTAAAGCATAGACTCCTCTCTCCTTTTTTTTCTTTTCAATAGAACTCTTTATATGTAATTTGTTTTTTAACGCTTGTAACAATTTCATAATCAATAAAATTGCATTTGTTTTCTTCGTGATGAGGCGGATCAGTTCTCTTTTGTACTTTTTTATTCATACTTTTGTCTTTTTGCTTCATGTTTCTTAGGGGATTCCAAGTTCACTGTTTATCATCTGTGGGATTCAGCTTCATCGGGCAGGCAATTTTGGCACCTTTAGTTAGTGCTCGGCCAGGTGATCTTGGTGTCGCGGCTTGCAGTCATCTTTTATTGCTCTGTCAGGAAATCTTGGCATTGTGGATGGCGGTCTTTCTTTAATGCTCGGATGAGAGACCATGGTGTCGTGGCTGGCAGTCTTCTTTTAATGCTCAACCTGATGATCTTGGCGTTGTGGATGGCAATCTTTAGTTAATGCTCAGCCCAGCGATCTTAACGTTGCGGCTGACAGTCCTTTTAATGCTCAACCGGACGATCTCGACGCCACTGCTAGCATTCTTCTTTTAATGCTCAGTCTGACAATCTTGGCATCGCAGTTGGCGTCTTCTTTAATGCTCACCCGAGTTGTCTTGGCGCGGCGGCTGGTGGTCTTTTTTTTAATGCTCAGTTGATCGATCTTGGTGTCGCGGTTGGCAATCTTCTTTTCTCCCAACTCCTGCCTTACTTTTTCATCCTTTCGAACAACTCCCCAAGCATTTTCCTTTCCTGGGAAGTTTTATAATCTTCTATTAGAGTGGCACACATTTATTTTATATGTGTTTTTAGCAGGGCATTAGGTGGGGGACTTGACATTGCTAACAGGGTGGAAAGTAAATCCAGCGTAAATTTTTTTACGTAAAGAGTACAGGGATTATCTCGGTGATATGAACTACATTTGTTCGGGCAAGCCCAAGTAGGTCCTCTAGTGCTAGCATCTTCCCTTGTCTCTGGCCCGAGCGTCTTGCATCCATTAACTCCTTCAACTTTCAGCCTTGATTAACTCCTCAATAATATTCCAAAGGTGTTTACATTCCTATGTGTTGTGGTCATGATCCTGGTGATACTTATATTATTTTCTCGTATCTCGGAGAAAACCTCCAGCTCTCATCGGTGCATGCTCCTTGAAATAATCTTTGCCTTGGACAATGTCCGTAATTTCCATCATTGATACCATTAGAGGAGTAGCTTGCAAGCCCCTCATGATCACCGAATGGTTTCTTGTAGTGTTTCTATGGCCTCTCACAGTAGCGGATCGGTCGAGGGTCTCAATTTCTTGCCTGTTCGTTGTGTTAGTAGTACCAGTCAATTCCTTCGTTCTTTCAGAGATTGCTCTTCCTCGAAACTACGTCGGATGGGTGGCTTGTGCTCCTCTTTGAGGTCCTTTACCTCTAACATTTCCACTAGAAACGTGCAACGAAGGCGCGGAGGCTCTCGTGTTCTCCTTGCTTGAGTTGCCACAAGGACTGGACGCTCTTGGTGGATCTCTATGTGTTGGCGAACTATGCCAAGAAATATCTCTTGAATTCAACAAAAAGGCTAATACTTCCGACTGGGAGCCCATGGAACCACTTCAAGGGTGAAGACTTCAAGGTAGTGAGAAATAGCCGACACTTGAATGCATCTGAGATTTGAGCAAGCACACTACCGACTCAAATGCAGTGATATGTCGTTGGGGTATGATCGTCCTATGTAGGCTTCCAAAACATGCAGTTTGAATTTTTTTTGAGACTCTGCCCTAGATATTTAGAGGGAGGAAGCATTCTTCAGTCGTCGGAAAGCTTCAGTGTGTCATGTTCGCTGCCTTTCAACCTATTTGGATTCCCCATTGTCCAGGTATTGGGAATCATCGGCGGCCTTAGGGTCAGGGTTCACCTTTCGGCCATTGTACATCAATGCCTCCTTATGAGGTGGGTTCTGTTGTTTGGAGGCTCGAGCTCCTACTAGTGCTGCGACGACCCTCAAGACTTCAGCAATTTGACTCATCACTTTTTTCCATGATTTGTGTCCTCATCTCTTAGCATTCTTCCCTACATGGCAAGGTTGCCCAACCAAATAACACTAGGCATTCCGCCATTTGTCGAGAGCCTATGTCTCCATCCCTGGAGTTTTGGCCTCCATCACTCATTCCCAATCTAATCAACTTGGTTGGTTGCAGTTTCATCCTAACATTGGTGCTGATGCATAATATATATATATCATGTCCCCATATAATTATATATTAAACTTTGTATAGATCCTAAAAATTGAATTTATTATTAGTTAAAAAATATTTAAATTCTTAAACAGCATACCAAATATAAGATAAAGAAGATTATGGTATCATACGAATGAAAGCATATATTTTTAGAGTTTTTTTTTATGTAGGCTATACAATTTGCAGCGTTGATTGAAAAAGTCGTTCAGGCACATGGCCATTTATAGATATCATACTAGTATTTTGGTTAAATGTAGAAATTAATTGACCTTCTCACTATATAGGCCATATTTGCGATATAAGTAGTTATATCGCACAAATAAAATGGCTTCGACAACAATAAAAAACTATAAACTTAGTCTCAAACATATCCTTATTATATGCAACAATATTAGCATGAAAAATTTAACAAAAAACTTGGATCAAAATTCATAAATCAAGTGCAATGAAATAAGATATCATTTTATCAGAGATCATGTAGCTCAGAATATAGTTATAAATTTTACTAGTATTAATCATCAATTAATTGTTATCTTTAAGAAACTGTTGATGAAGATCATTTTTGCATGCTTAGAGATCATTTGGTATGCTTCATCTATCTCTTTAAGAGCAATTAACAACTTAGAAGATATTTTCTTGTCACCTTTTAACAAAAGCTGAAACTATTTTCACACTATTTACTCCAAAATTAATCAAAATCCGCCGTGTTTACATGGATTTCCAATAAAATAAACTTCATTATATAGTTCTGACTGAAGTTTTCCAAAGCAAAAAAGAAAAAAAAGTGAAGAGCTGTCATATTTTAGACAATGTCAAGCATCTTAGAGAATTTAGTAATAGCAACTTGCAGCAAGAATGCTTCAGTTGGAAAACGAAAAGTTACCTTCTATTTCTGGCCGCTACCATCCATACACCTTTCCATGCCTCAATTAATAAACATTTTTTCACCAAAATGCCAATTTTTCTATATTTTTTATGCAAATATCATAGAGAACAAGAGAAGCAACACACCTAACATAAAACAACTTCACATGGACAAAAGCTGCTGCGGAGAGAGAACCTTGGATAAATAAATATAAGCATTTTCTGTCATTGGGCCTCTCATGCACCGCGTCCGCGCCCTCCACCTATTAAATTGTGTGCGAAAAAAACCAACGCATGAATCAGTCATTCTGACAAACAGCCAAAAGAATTTGGTATTGTTTGTTTGTCGTTAAATAGTTTAATTGAGGCTTTTAAAATATGAATAAAAGAAATGTAAACAATTGCACTAATATAACTCAAGTTATTGAAAAATACAATAGGCATTAAATTCTTCAAATATTATATAAATATCACCCTAAAATTTCAAAACTTTCAAAACTAAGTAATTCCGATGCATCGATGCATCGATGCATCATGCATCGTAAGCATAACTTGTAATCTCTTTTATAATCTCAGCACATAGATCATCATAAATTAACTGCAATTACAATTATGCTACTCAAAATGTTACCAAAAGAGGGTGACAGTCAGACCGACAGCCCTGAACCAATTCGCATAGATACAATTTTTTTTATGCTTGAATGAAATTTCATATTTGCATAACACACTGATGATTGGATATTGAGCAATTTGAATACTTTGAAGAATTCCATAATTCAAATTAAGCATAGTTGATAATTAATCATTCTCTTATGTTAAATCGGCGTTGAAGTTGATGAGATGGTAAGAATGGTTTAAGGAAAAAGATCTTATATATATATATATATATGATGTTTAAGGAGTAATTCAATTTTTTTTAAGTTCTATTAAGTGATTATCAGAATAATAAAATTTCTTTTGTAAGAAGTGACAAATAAATTTAACTCAATAGAACAAGATTTAGATTGCGAGGGAGCAATGCCATACCTCTGCCACCACCTCTACCACCAGGTCCACCCCTACCGCGGCCGCTAGCTGAGACTTTGTTGTCATTAGAACTTCTTCCAATTCCTTTAGCTTGTGTACTGCTGCCATCCTCTCTACCTCTTCCCCTTCCCCGACCTCCAACCCCAGGTGGTTTCCTGTCTGTATTTAAAAGCACACAAACATGATGATTTTAACTTGAAATAAAAACCAACTTCAAAATAATTATGGGGGCCTAATTGCTTAAACTTTTAAGAAAATTTGTCAAAGTGACGGTAAATAGAGTTTAACTTTGGGTACTGTTGCGTAGCAAGCTCTGTGGTATAGATTTTTTTTTAGATAGCAATTCTAGTTAAACTGAATGAGATTTATGAGGCGGGTCTAACCAGCGCGGCTCTTGTTAGTTTCTTCTTGAACCTTGTCAATAACCTGAAAACAAATTCCAAGAATGCATATTAAATAACAATTAAAAACAGGAAATAAAAGACAAATGTTGCCTTTAAAGTGCTGAAATTTTGTTAAGAGCAAATGATAAATTCTATAAAAGAAAGAGGATAAAAAACTTTCTATAGAATCACGCTGGCTGTTGAATATGTAGATATTATAAAAACATTGACTGCAATGAGAGCATGTTCGCTTTCCAAAAAAGGAAGGTTTTTGATGAAGGCAGTAATGGCTAGCACAGGTCTCAAATAACTTTATTTTTGTCCAACTATTCAATATTGTTCACTTTTTTTCCATTTCCTATTTGTTTATTTATTACTTGAGTATTTACTGGCTAGATGATAATTATGATATCAACGGTAATTAATGGTTCTCCTAAGCCTATTATCATCAAAACATAGCATGCAATATAACAAGACAACCAAACAAGCACAAGCTTGAACCTTTTCTGAGACAGCTTTTTTACTATTCTTCAGAAGTAAATGATTATAATGAAAATATCAACATTAAAATTAATTTCAAGAAAGAAAGACAATTCAATTCAGTTAACAGTATGAACGGTAACAGTCCAGCAACAAAGTTAGTAATAAAGATACGGAAAGACTCGCTTTGGCATTCTCTCTTATGTTGTATTGTCATGCTCGGCAGTCTCAAGCAAAGAGTCACTATTGAGCTTAAGAGCATTAACAATATTGTCAAGTGTGTTGCAAAAGTCCTATTGGTAGAAAAGCACTGTTGTACAAATAAGAGTTGATTGAATGACAGAAATGATATTATAATGAATAATATATAATTATATCCTGAGCATACTTAATTAATTAATTATATAAGAAAACTGAAATCTAAAAGACATTTTCTGGGAAGCTACTTAAAACTATCATTCCAAGAAAACTTCTCAACTTTAATAAAGTTCAGAATTTTTCACGATAATTTTTTCCAAAAATCTTAAAATTGTTTTAGTTATTCAAAAAAGAAAAAGCAACTTCAAAGATGCTCAATAGTAATTTTTCATAAGGAATTCAAGTGAGGAGCTAATTATTACACGGCGTTGATAAACTAATAATGAAAATAGAATTAAAAAAGGTGCAATTATAAATATGTCGATCTAAATTATTACTTGTCTAAGGAACTCATATTTCCCATAGCCATCTAAAGTGCATGATCAAGTAAATTGATCATAGAGGCTCCCAGAAAAAAATTTGCAAGTTTGATCTGGAAGGGATATATTTTTAAAGAAAAAATTGGTGAGATAAATAGCAAAATTGCAACATTAAAATTAGGAATGGCATTCAAATTAGGAAAGGAGAGATGTTTATTTAGATGGAATGAAAGAAACTACTCCATATTCTCTGACCACTTTTGCAAAGCTTGTTGCCAAGCTGATGACACCAACACTAGATGAATAAAATGAGAGTCAACCTACGAAATGGAATAAAGAGGAAGAGAACTAACAGACACTTCTTGTTAATCTACCCATTGACAAATGGATATGACTCAAGTGGATTACGGTGCGAGTACTACTAGAGTGAACAATTGGGTGAGTACGGTAGGAGGTTCTCCATGTACCCAAGAGGTCAAACATGATTTTGGGACGAATTTTGATGGATTCAAAGGAGACAACTAGCCTTCATGAAGAAATTTCAATGGAGTAAGAACAAGTGTAATTCTATTGATATCAATCCTTTTCATATAGGTACAATTCACTATCTAGGACAGTACATCCATTTTAGCTTCAGTAAGGATTAGCCAATCCATGGATCAATAAAAATATGATAGCCTCAGCAAAAGGACAAATAGGATCATTATATGGTAACGTCAAAAATAATGAAAAAGTTATTTAGATCAGATAAAAGATCATTCTATATCTAAAGCAATTAAGATGAACTTCAGTAGTCAAGAGTGTTCATCATATCTCGGGCTCAAGCAAGTATTCTCGTTCAAATCTAATTAAGATCAACTTTTATAATCAAGTGATGATTAGATGTCTAAGTTATCATTACAAAGCAAATATTCTAGTTCAAATCTAATTAAGATTAACTTTTATAATCAAGTGATGATTAGATGTCTAAGTTATCACTACATTGTGATTGATTGAATTTGTACAAACAAATGGCATAAAAAGGGGAGCATTAATCTAGGAAACACATTCTAGACCATGTAAACCTAATGCTTACTCATTACTTGATTTTAAAAAAATGCAAATCATTATTTAAATTCATACTACACATCAAGGTATTCCAAAGGAAACCTAAATCCTTTGTCCTACATACTTCCTATTGATTCCACAAATCTTTCACATACTAATTATAGCTCGTAAAGACAACAGAACCTAAAAATTGTGCAAGGATCTGAAAGTAAAAAAAGTCGATTTTTTTTTATACTATCTGTGCATGCGAAAAGTAGATAGAAATGCAAATTAAAATAAATAGAGCTCAACCTTCTCTAAATAAAGTTCATAAACAATTGATGTGTTGGAAGTGCATGTCTTGAACAAATCAATACATAGCAACATCACAACGTTTTGCCAAATTGCAGAGCTATCATACTTTGCAGCACTACCTTAAGTTTGGGGATATGAGTTGTACACTGCTTTGTTCCTTCTCCTTTTTTTCAATTGTTATAATTATCTAATACGGTATTTTACCTACTACATAGTTATTATATATGCCCCACCATTAGAGCTCAATTGAGCAGATACTACATTTATTTTAGTTGATGTTTATTACAACCTCTGGCATCATCATTGATGTTTATTATAACTAGATTTGTGAATTTCCATATTAAAACCAGCCCTCCCCACTTAACACATAATCAGTCACACAAGCTAAACCTCCATCTCCTCTGTTTGAGCAGTTTTCTTCTTTCTTTATTATGTTTTCAACTGATTTTTTTGTGGTTTGAGATGTTACGGAAGTATTTGCTCTGTTCTGCACCTTTTATTTCATATAGTTGCATAAACCTTTTTAGTTTCAACATGTTCCTATCTGTCGCCATTTAATGGCTGCACCGCCCTATTTAACTGACACTAGCTATGTCTTTTTAGGTTTTAATTATAAGCCCAAAACATTATTTTTGAATTATTTGATGAAGTTGAATTTTTCAAAATTAAATAACCTGTGCAAGTGATTAAAGTTGTTAATTGAAGGTCTGTTTGGGACAGCTGTAGCTGTTTGAAGAAGCAGTTATAAAGCTGCTATAGAAGAAACTTCTGCTAAAAAAACTACGGCTATTATAGATTTAGGGTCCGTTTGAGAGCGCTTATTGGAAGCGACGGCGTTTTGAAAACGCCGCCCTTCCGTTTGAAAACCACGTTCGCATGAGACGTTTTGAAAAAGCTCCGTTCTCTTATCGTGATTCCCTTAAGGGAGCGTAATATGATCAGGAGCTCCGTTCCGCGTATGCTTCTCGCGTTTAGGATATTTTTCACGTGCAGTCCTTCCCGTCTCTCCCCCTTGCCCTCGCCCTTCTCGTCTCGCCATTTCTATCTCGACCTCTCGAGAAGCTTACGAGGCTGTGATCCGCTATATGAGGTATTTTTTTGACCTCACACTCTCGCCCTACCCGATATCCGTCTCCTTCTC